>NC_060178.1:96488670-96741170 GCF_021184085.1 Oncorhynchus gorbuscha
ATCAAACCTCTCTGATATGAACTAAACTCCATCGATCCTCTTTGATATGAACTACACTTTATCAACCCTCTCTGATACGGAGTAAACTCCCTCAAGCATATCTGATATGGATTTTAATCCATCAAACCTCTCTGATATGAACTAAACTCCATCAATCATCTCTGATATGGACTAAACTCCATGAACCCACTCTTATATGGACTTAACTCCATCAATCGTCTCTGATATGGACTAAACTCCATGAACCCACTCTTATATGGACTAAACTCCATCACTCCTCTGATAGTGTCTGAACTCCATCAACCCTCTGATATGGACCAACCTCCATCAACCCTCTCTGATATCGGATATACTCCCAAAATCCTCTCTGTTATGGACAAAACTTCATAAACCCTCTCTGAAATGTATTGAACTCCATCAATCTTCTCTGATATGGACTAAACTCCCTAAAACCTCACTAATATGGACAAAACTCTCAAGCCTCTCAGATATGGATTTCAATCCATCAACCATCTGATATGGTTGACATGAACTCCATCACTCCTCTTGTAGTGACTGAACTCCGTCAAGCTGCTCTGAATTGGACTAAACTTATTCACAGCTCTTAAATGGACAAAACTCCATCGACCCTCTCCGATATGGACAGAACTCCACCATCCCTCTGATATGGACTAAACTCCTTCAAACCTCTCTGATATAGAGTAAAATCCATCAAACCTCTCTGATATAGAGTAAAATCCATCAAACCTCTCTGATATAGAGTAAAATCTATCAAACCTCTCTGATATAGAGTAAAATCCATCAAACCTCTCTGATATTTACTAAACTCCCGTCAACCCTCTCTGATATGGACTAAACTCCCAAATCCTCTCTGCTATGGACTAAACTCCATCACTCCTTTGATATTGACAAAACACCTTCAATCCTCTCTTTGATGGACAAAACTCTATCAACCCTCTCTGATTAGGACTAAACTCCCCCAAATCCTCTCTGATATGGACTAAACATCATCAAGCCTCTCTGATACAGACTAAACTCTATCACTCATCTGATAGTGTCTGAACTCCATCAATCCTCTCTGATATGGACTAAACTCCTTCAAGCCTGTCTTATATGGACCAAACTACATCAAACCTCTCTGATATGGACTAAACTCCATCAATCCTCTCTGATATTTTCTAAACTCCATCAACCCTCTTTGATATGGACTATCCTCAATCAACCCTCTATGATTTCGACAATACTCCCAAGATCCTCTCTGTTATGGACACAACTCCATCAACCCTCTCTGAAATGTATTGAACTCCATCAAACATCTATGATATGGACTAACCTCCCCAAAATCCTCTCTGAAATGGACTAAACTTCATCAATCTTCTCTAATGTGGACTATTCTCCATCAAACCTCATGAATATGGAGGTCCTCTATCTTCTTGTTGACAAGAAACAGACAGGTGTGTAGCGATTAAAACCATTGTTTAATGTTTTATCTATGTTTATATCTTTATTTTTCTATTTTCTATCCATGCTTTTTGGTGGGTGGATGTTTTGTGTGTGTGTGTGTGTGTGTGTGTGTGTGTGTGTGTGTGTGTGTGTGTGTGTGTGTGTGTGTGTGTGTGTGTGTGTGTGTGTGTGTGTGTGTGTGTGTGTGTGTGTGTGTGTGTGTGTGTGTGTGTGTGTGTGTAGATAGTGAGGAGCAGAGTGCTATCAGTGAGAGTTATTTGAGCGTGATACCTCCACCACAGCTATCTGGAGGACATCTTTATAATCTATGAAGGAGAGAGGAGTACGACCTGGGAAGACAATTTTACTATGATATATCCAAGGAGAGAGAGTCTGTCCTGTCTGTCTGTCTGTCTGTCTGTCTTGTCTGTCTGTCCCGTCTGTCTGTCTGTCTGTCGTAACACCTTGAGTCATCAGGAAAACACAGATAGGCACTAGGGATATGTTCCAAATGGCACCCTATTTGCTATAGTTGACCAGAGCCCTGTTTAAATGTAGTGCACTATGAAGAAAGTAGGATGCCATGTGGGAAGCAACCACAACAAAGAATGCACTGACCAAATAAATATATCCTCAACAATGGTTTCATGGAAACAAGGTGGGGAAATAAGGTTGATTACAAGTTCCAGACATTCACATTGATTGTCCTTATTGATCTTAGAGATTTCAGATTGCAGGTTTTGCAGCGCAAGCTAAGCAGCAGCTCTTCGTCATTAGTTTATTCTTCATCAGCCAATGACCATGTGGTGTTGGAGTGCTCTGTGTGTGTGTAGTGTGTGCGTGCACGTGCGTGTGTGAGGCTAGTGAAATTAAAATATCTTCCATTTCCAAGGGATTTTTAGCAGATAAAGCTGCAGATAAGCTATTTTCCTTGACACATTCCTCAGTACAGATTGCAGGGACTAAATGTTCTTCCACTCATCCTCTCGATATTTCATTTGATCAGGGTTTTCTTCGTCATGAGGAAAAACACTGTTAATGTGTACGTTTGACAGACAGACATGGTGTGATCTGAATGTCCTGTATATGAAACAAAGTATTGCAATGTTCTAACTCAGTTTTCTCTCTTTGTCTTTCCGGTGCTGTTTCCCTGTTCCCTTCATGTGAATCTGTTAACAGGTAAAGTTATCAAAGCCTCTTTTTTCAACCTTCATTTATTTAGAGTTTTTAGCAGCCTCATATATCATGGAATAAGAGAAGAGAAGAGCAGAGTATGAATTATATGAGTATTAATGAAGTCCTATTTAACCACTATAGCTGGGGGCTTAATGGGCAACTCATGAACATAACAGTCAATTACAAAAGCTTTTCACCCTTAGCCATTACCTCTCTCGCTCTGTCTCTCTTGGTATGATGGAGTGGGTTTCACACACACACCCTTGAGCACACGAATGCACATATGCACACACGCACACATACGAGTTCTTGACCTCTATGAACAGAGACGTATGACTGCAGTAGAAGCAGTCAAAACCACTATTAGAATTTGTCAGTGTAATTTGAATAAGCCCTTCAGCCCTTCTCTCTCTTCTCTCCACATGGAGAAGTGAATCAAACTGTCTGATATATGTATTCTTACCAACTCAGCATTTGTGACCTACATTGTCAATATCTCCTTAATAAAGTAGGTAAGTGGTGTGCGTGATGGACTGTGATATGTAAGCCAAGCAATCTTTGGACACATCTTGTACAAGGCCCCCAAGAAGTTAATGTGCGGATGACTGACCGTCAATGTGGAAGTGTCTGAGGCCCATAGGCCTCTTGTCAAAAGTAGTGCACTATATTGGGAGAATGAGGGATAACGAAGTCATAGTTCAAAACAGGTACACTGCTTGTCTCGGTCCTGGTTCATTTTACAAATCCTCTATTCTACGGTTTATTCTACTGTTGATCTAGAAGAAAAATAAACGCACACCTATTTAGACGAGGTGCTGGCTAGCGGAGTAGAAAACTTGAAAATAAAAGAGAGCATCACACTCTATTCTACTGTTGAAACAATTGGAGAGAGAGAGAGAGAGAGAGAGAGAGAGAGAGAGAGAGAGAGAGAGAGAGAGAGAGAGAGAGAGAGAGAGAGAGAGAGAGAGAGAGAGAGAGAGAGAGAGAGAGAGAGAGAGAGAGAGAGAGAGAGAGAGAGAGAGAGAGAGAGAGAGAGAGAGAGAGAGAGAGAGAGAGAGAGAGAGAGAGAGAGAGAGAGAGAGAGAGAGAGAGAGAGAGAGAGATGGATGGATGGTCGATCCCTGCCTGACCCAGAGTTCTAGCGCCTTGCCATCCAGGACCTCTATATCAGGCGTTGGCATAGGATGGCCCAAAAAATAACCCCACCCACTTTGCCAAAGCACAGCCCCCACACCACTAGAGAGATATCTTCATCCACCAACTTACCATCCTGAGACAAGGCAGAGTATAGCCCACAAAGATCTCTGTCACGGCACAACCCAATGGGGGGGGGGGGCAACCCAGACAGGAAGACCACGTCAGTGACTCAACCCACTTAAGTGACGCACCCTTCCTAGGGACGGCATGGAAGAGTGCCAGTAAGCCAGTGACTCAGCCCCTGTAATAGGGTTAACTGACCGCCCATCTGCGGCCCGCTAATCGTTGGCTGTCTTATCAAAAGCTATCTGAAGTCTATCCCTCTACCACACGTAACCCCACTAATCTGCCGATGGAAACGCATGAGGTGGCTAAAAACAGACCTCCATCCTATGCTAGCTTGCTACCGATGGGCCGGCTAGCTGTCTGAATTGCCGTGACTCCAACCAACCTCACTACTCACTGGACCCTTATGATCACTCGGCTATGCATGCCTCTCCTTAATGTCAATATGCCTTGTCCATTGCTGTTCTGGTTAGTGTTTATTGGCTTATTTCACTGTAAAGCTCAATATACCTTACCCAAGCTTTCAGTTCCACCACCCACACATGCGATGACATCACCTGGTTTCAATGATGTTTCAAGAGACAATATCTCTCTCATCATCACTCAATACCTAGGTTTATCTCCACTGTATTCACATCCTACCATACTTTGTCTGTACATTATACCTTGAAGCTATTTTATCGCCCACAGAAACCTACTTTTACTCTCTGTTCCAGATGTTCTAGACGACCAATTCTTATTGCTCTTAGCCATACCCTTATCCTACTCCTCCTCTGTTCCTCTGGCGATGTAGAGGTTAATCCAGGCCCTGCAGTGCCTAGCTCCCAGGCTCTCTCTTTTGATGACTTCTGTAACCATAATAGCCTTGGTTTCATGCATGTTAATATTAGAAGCCTCCTCCCTAAGTTTGTTTTATTCACTGCTTTAGCACACTCTGCCAACCCGGATGTTCTAGCCGTGTCTAAATCCTGGTTTAGGAAGACCACCAAAAATTCAGAAATGTTCATCCCTAACTACAACATTTTCAGACAAGATAGAACTGCCAAAGGGGGCGGTGTTTCTGTACTACTATCCAGGTCTGTACCAAAACAATTTGAACTTCTACTTTTAAAAATCCACCTCTCTAAAACAAAGTCTCTCACAGTTGCCGCCTGCTATAGACCACCCTCTGCCTCCAGCTGTGCTCTGGACACCATATGATAGCCCCTCATCTATCTTCAGAGCTCGTGCTACTAGGCGACCTAAACTGGAACATGTTTAACACCCCAGCCATCCTACAATCTAAGCTTGATGCCCTCAGTCTCACACAAATTGTCAATGATCCTACCAGGTACTACCCCAAAGCCGTTAACACGGGCACCCTCATAGATATCATCCTAACCAACATGCCCTCTAAATACACCGCTGCTGTTTTCAACCAAGATCTCAGCGATCACTGCCTCATTGCCTGCATCCGTCATGGGTCAGCGGTCAAATAACCTCCACTCATTACTGTCAAACGCTCCCTGAAACACTTCAGAGTGCAGGCCTTTCTAATCCACCTGGCCGGGGTATCCTGGAAGGATTTTGATCTCATCCCGTCAATAGAGGATGCCTGGTTATTTTTTAATGCCTTCCTCACCATCTTAAATGAGCAAACGCATTCAAGAAATGTAGAACCAGGAACAGATATAGCCCTTGGTTCTCTTCAGACATGACTGCCCTTAACCAACACAAAAACAACCTATGGCGTTCTGCATTAGCATCGAACAGCCACCGTGATATGCAACTTTCAGGGAAACTAGAAACCAATATACACAGGAAGTTAGAAAAGCCAAGGAAATTTGCTTCCTGCAACACAAACTCAAAAAAGTTCCGGGACACTGTAAAGTCCATGGAGAATAAGAACACCTCCTCCCAGCTGCCCACTGCACTGAAGATAGGAAACACTGTCACCACCGATAAATACACTATAATTGAGAATTTCAAGAAGCATTTTTCTACGGCTGGCCATGCTTTCCACCTGGCTACCCCTACCCCGGTCAACGGCACTGCACCCCGCATTTCAAATCGCCCAAGCGTTCCCCATTTCTCCTTCTCCCAAATCCAGTCAGCTGATGTTCTGAAAGAGCTGCAAAATCTGGACCCCTACAAATCAGCCGGGCTAGACAATCTGGACCCTTTCTTTCTAAAATGATCTGGCAATTTTGTTGCCACCCCTATTACAAGCGTGTTCAACCTTTATTTTGTGTCGTCTGAGATTCCCAAAGATTGGAAAGCAGCTGCGGTCATCCCCCTCTTCAAAAGGGGTGACACTCTTGACCCAAACTGCTACAGACCTATATCTATCCTACTCTGCCTTTCTAAGGTCTTCGAAAGCCAAGTCAACAAACAGAATACCGACCATTTTGAATCCCACCATACCTTCTCCGCTATGCAATCTGGTTTCAGAGCTGGTCACAGATGCACCTCAGCCACGCTCAAGGTCCTAAACGATATCTTAACCGCCATCGATAAGAAACAATACTGTGCAGCCGTATTCATTGACCTGGCCAAGGCTTTCTACTCTGTCAATCACCACATCCTCATCGGCAGACTCGACAGCCTTGGTTTCTCAAATGATTGCCTCGCCTGGTTCAACAACTACTTATCTGATACAGTTCATTGTGTCAAATCGGAGGGTTTGTTGTCCGGTCCTCTGGCAGTCTATATGCAGGTACCACAGGGTTCAATTCTTGGACTGACTCTCTTTTCTGTATACATCAATGATGTCGCTCTTGCTGCTGGTGAGTCTCTGATCCACCTCTACACAGACCACAACATTCTGTATACTTCTGGCCCTTCTTTGGACACTGTGTTAACTATCCCTCCAGGCGAGCTTCAATGCCATACAACTATCCTTCCGTGGCCTCCAACTGCTCTTAAATACAAGTACAATTTAATGCATGCTCTTCAACTGATCGCTGCCTGAACCTTCCCACCTGTCGATCATCACTACTCTGGACGGCTCTGACTTAGAAAACGTGGACAACTACAAATACCTAGGTGTCTGTTTAGACTGTAAACTGTCCTTCCAGACTCACATCAAACATCTCCAATCCAAAGTTAAATCTAGAGTTAGCTTCCTATTTCGCAACAAGCATCCTTCACTCATGCTGCCAAACATACTCTTATAAAACTGACCATCCTACCAATCCTCGACTCCGGCGATGTCATTTACAACATAGCCTCCAATACCCTACTCAAAAAATTGGATGCAGTCTATAACAGTGCCATCCATTTTGTCACCAAAGCCCCATATACTACCCACCACTGCGACCTGTATGCTCTCGTTGGTTGGCCCTCGCTTCATACTCGTTGCCAAACCCACTGACTCCAGATCATCTACAAGACCCTGCTAGGTAATGTCCGCCCTTATGTCAGCTCGCTGGTCACCATAGCAGCACCCACCCGTAGCACGCGCTCCGGCAGGTATATCTCTCAGGTCACCCCCAAAGACAATTCTTCCTTTGGCCGCCTCTCCTTCCAGTTCTCTGCTGCCAATGACTGGAACGAACTACACAAATCTCTGAAACTGGAAACACTTATCTCCCTCACTAGCTTTAAGCACCAGCTGTCAGAGCTGCTCACAGATTACTGGACCTCTACATAGCCCATCTATAATTTAGCCCAATCACTGCTTTTTTCCCTACTGTATTTATTTATTTTGCTCGTTTGCACCCCATTATTTCTATCTCTACTTGGCACATTCTTCCACTGCAAATCAACCATTTTGGGGCTTCACCATGTTTCATTGAAATGTACAGCTGTGTGTCATCCGCATAGCAGTGAAACTTAACATTATGTTTTCGAATGACATCCCCAAGAGGTAAAATATATAGTGAAAACAATAGTGGTCCTAAAATGGAACCTTGAGGATCACCAATATGTACAGTTGATTTGTCAGAGGACAAACCATTCACAGAGACAAACTGATATCTTTCCGACAGATAAGATCTAAACCAGGCCAGAACTTGTCCGTGTAGACCAATTTGGGTTTCCAATCTCTCCAAAAGAATGTGGTGATCGATGGTATCAAAAGCAGCACTAAGGTCTAGGAGCACGAGGACAGATGCAGGGCCTCGGTCTGATGCCATTAAAAGGTAATTTACCACATTCACAAGTGCAGTCTCAGTGGTCTAAAACCAGACTGGAGCATTTCATATACATTGTTTGTCTTCAGGAAGGCAGTGAATTGCTACGCAACGGCTTTTTCTAAACATTTTAAGAGGAATAGAAGATTCGATATAGGCCGATAGTTATTTATATTTTCTAGGTCAAGGTTTGGCTTTTTCAAGAGAGGCTTTATTACTGCCACTTTTAGTGAGTTTGGTACACCACCGGTGGATAGAGAGCCGTTTATTATGTTCAACATAGGAGGGCCAAGCACAGGAAGCAGCTCTTTCAGTAGTTAATTTGGAATAGGGTCCAGTATGCAGCTTGAAGGTTTAGAGACCATGATCATTTTCAACATTGTGTCAAGAGATATAGTACTAAAACACTTGAGTGTCTCTCTTGATCCTTGGTCCTGGCAGAGTTGTGCAGACTCAGGACAACTGAGCTTTGGGGGAATATGCAGATTTAAAGAGGAGTCCATAATGGACTTTATAATGATCATGATCTTTTCCTCAAAGAAGTTCATGAATTTATTACTGCTGAAGTGAAATCCATCCTCTCTTGGGGAATGCTGCTTTTTAGTTAGCTTTGCGACAGTATCAAAAACACATTTCGGATTGTTCTTATTTTCCTCAATTACGTTGGAAAAATAGGATGATCGAGCAGCAGTGATGGCTCTTCGATTACTGCACGGTACTGTCTTTCCAAGCTAGTCAGAACACTTCCAGTTTTGTTGAGCATTCCTACAGCATTTCCCTCCAGAAGCCATGAGAAAGATGTCCGGCTGTGGGGACTGTGCGAGGGTATTTTTCTACTATCTGTACTTACTGGTGGCACAGACGCTGTTTCATTCTTTCCTACACTGAAATTACCCTTGCCTAACGATTGCATCTGAAGCTGTGCTTGCAGCACAACTATCCTATCCGTAAGGTGATCATATTTTACTGCTGCTCTGTAACTATTTGTTACTTTTATTTCTTATTCTTATTCATTTTTTTAACAGCATTGTTGGTTAGGGGCTTGTAAGTAAGCATTTCAGTGTATTGTATTCTGCGCATGCAACTAATACAATTTGATTTGAGATAGACGAGAAAGTAAAGAGAGAGAGAGAGAGACCAACAGTGTGTGAATTACAACAGATTTGTGTGAGGAATAATACATCATGGCTTCCTTTCATCCCCCTCATCCCTTTATCAGCTTGGCCTGGGTCACCACTGGAGAGGAGGAGGTGGAGAGGGGGAGGTGGTCTAGTCCACTGGGGAGAGGCATTGGGATGAAGGGGTAGAGTCGAAGAGAAAGAAGCAGAGGAGGAGGAGACAGAGGGAGAGACATTAATTTGAGGAATAGGATGAAAAAAAGAGGGAGAGAACAGAGAGAACTCAGAGAGAGAACAGAGAGAGCAGAGAACAAAGAGTGAGAGAGAGAGGGCAGAAATACAGAGAGCACAGAGAACACAGGGAGACAGAGAGAACAGAGAGAACAGAGAGAATAGAGAGAGAGTGAGAAAGAGGAGAGAGAGAGAAAGAGAGGAGATTGAGAGAGACCAGAGAGCACAGAGAGACAGAGAGAACAGAGTACAGACAGAGAGAGAACCGAAAGAATAGAGAGAACAAAGTGAGAGAGAACAGAGAACAGAAAGAGAAAGATAATAGAGAGAGTGAGAACAGGGATAACAGAGAGTGAGAGAGAACACAGAGAGAGAGAGGAGAGAGAAGGAGAGAGAGAGACCTCTGCCTAAACATCAGCGCCACAGGTAACTTTCAAAGCTGTGAACGATTTGAGCGACAAGTCAAGAATGGTCTTCCATCAAAAGGAACATTAAATTAGACATACCAATTAGGATCTGGCTAAAAATACTTGAATCGGTTATAGAACCCTACCCTTAATGGTTGTGATGTCTGTGATCCGCTCACAAACCAAGAATTCACAAAATGGGACAAACATCAAATTGAGACTCCACATGCAGAATTCTGCTAAAATATTCTCAGTGTACAATGTAAAACACCAACTAATGCATGCAGTGCAGAATTAGGCAGATACCCCAAAAATATCAAAATCCAGAGAAGGGCAGTTAAATTCTACAACCACCTAAAACGCAGTGATTCCCAAACCTTCCATAACAAAGAGCAAGCTGGTCCTGGGGCTCTGTTCACAAACACAAACAGACCCCACCAGGACTGCAACGCAATTAGACCCAACCAAATCGTGAGAAAACAAAAAGAGGATTACTTGACACATTGGAAAGAATTAACAAATAACTAAGCAAACTAGAATAGTATTTGGCTCTTAACAGAGAGTCAGAATACCTGACCACTGTGACTGACCCAACTTTAGGAAAGCTTTGTGTACAGGGTCAGTGCACATAGCCCTGCTATTGAGAAAGGCTACGGCAGTAGGCAGACCTGGCTCTCAGGAGGCTATATGACACATATTTCCCTCAGATTATCGACCCACAAGAATTAGAAAACAAACCTAATCTAAATACACTACCATATATATCGGGTGAAATACCAGTGTGCCATCACAGCAGCAATATTTGTGACCTGTTGCCACAAGAAAAGGGTGACCAGTGAAGAACAAACACCATTGTAAATACAATTCACATTCATGTTTATTTATCTTCCCTTTTGTCCTTTAACTATTTGCCATTATTACAACACTGTATACAGACATAATAAGACATTTGAAATGTCTTTATTCTTTTGGATCTTTTGTGAGTGGATTGTTTAATGTTCATTTCTGTTGTTTATTTCACCTTTGTTTATTATCTACTTCACTTACGTTTGTAAGGCATATGTTTCTCATGCCAATAAAGCCCTTAATTTGAAAATTGAAATTGAGAGAGAGACTAAAATAATGGTTTTCAAGAGAAGATTCAGATCTCAGGGAATTAGACCAAAGTTCTCAATTGGTCCAAAATATATAGAGTACTGCATACACTACATTTACTTAGGTTTAAAAATAAGCTCAACTGGACACCTTAATGAGGCAGTGAATGAACTGAGAGAGAAAGCCAACAGGGCATTCTACGCCAGTGGCAGCGTAGCCTAGTGGGGCGGCAGCGTAGCCTAGTAGGGCGGCAGCGTAGCCTAGTGGGGCGGCAGCGTAGCCTAGTGAGGCGGCAGCGTAGCCTAGTGAGGCGGCAGCGTAGCCTAGTGGGGCGGCAGCGTAGCCTAGTGGGGCGGCAGCGTAGCCTAGTGGGGCGGCAGCGTAGCCTAGTGGGGCGGCAGCGTAGCCTAGTGGGGCGGCAGCGTAGCCTAGTGGGGCGGCAGCGTAGCCTAGTGGGGCGGCAGCGTAGCCTAGTGGGGCGGCAGCGTAGCCTAGTGGGGCGGCAGCGTAGCCTAGTGGGGCGGCAGCGTAGCCTAGTGGGGCGGCAGCGTAGCCTAGTGGTTAGAGCGTTGGACTAGCAACCCGAAAGGTTGCAAGATCAAGTCCCTGAGCTATCATTCTGCCCCTGAACAAACCCCCTGTTACTAGGCCATCATTGAAAGAATGTGTTCTTAACTGACTTGCCTAGTTAAATAAAGGTAAAATACAATTTAAAAAAAGCAAATTGAAATACCAATTAAAAGTTGGCTAAAATGATTGGATATGTCATTGAACCAATTGCACTTCATGGAAGTGAGGTGTGGGGTCCACTTGCAAAACAAGATTTCATCAAATGGGACAAACACCCCATTGAAACCCTGCATGGAGAGTTCTGTAAGATTATCCTACATGTCCAGAGGAAAACTACAAACAATTCATGCAGGGCAGAATTAGGCTAATATCCACTAATAATACATTCTCAAAAAAGAGCAATTAAGTTTTGGAAACATCTAAAATACAGTGACCCCCTATCATTACCAAGCCCTGCAATGCCAAGAGCTGAGCAAATAAGAGTCCCCTCATCCAGTTGGTCCTGGGGCTGAGTTCACAAACCTGTTCTACTAACACCCTGAAGCCTCAGGACCAGAACATCCAATCAATAAGGATAAACCAAATTACAACACAGTCAAAACAAAACTATATTGCTTATTGGGAAACACAAGCACAAACACAAAGCAAAATGCAGTGCTATCTGGCCCTAAATCGACAGTACACTGTGGCTAAATATTTGGCCATGCTTACTGATCAAAACCTTAGAAAAACCTTGACAAAGTACAGGCTCAGTGAGCACAGCCTTGCCATTGAGAAGGGTAGACACAGGAAAACCTGTCTCCCTGTAGAGGAAAGGCTGTGCAACCACTGCACAACAGCAGAACCTGAGACGGAGCTGCATTTCCTGACAAAATGTCAAAAATATAAAACAATTAGAGAGTGTCATTTCCCCAAATTTGAAACTGTTATTCAAGGTTTCAAACACGTCTCTGATGAGAGTAGGCTACCCATCCTGTTCGGGGAGTAGGCAGAGAGCTGTGGGTTGGCAGCGCACTACATTGCTGCCTGCCATAAATTGAGGGACAGTGTCTGACTGACCAATCAACCTGCACATGTACTGTAATGTATTTATTGTTATGTTGAATGGATGGTTATTTTCACCCTTGGTTATTGTTGTTACTGTTGTCCTGTTGACAATTTTGATTCTCATTTTTATATTGTAAATATCCAAAATAAGCTTTGGCAATATGTACATTGTTAAGTCATGCCAATAAAGCAAATTGAATTGAATTGAAAAAAATTGAGAGATAGATATGAGAGAGACGGATAGAGGGAATGATAAAGGAAACCAAAATAACAGAGGAGATTGTCATGAACTTATGTGCACAAAGATACATTTCTCCATGACTCAATTTCAATGTCTTAATACATTTCCTGTTTTCCTGTCATGTGCAGCCCACTTGGAAACGATTCCTGTGCTATACTCTCAGAGAGTGAGTGGGTAGACTCAGCTAGTTTAGGAACACATTCACTATCGTAGCATCAAATGCCACCCTATTCCCTTTATAGTGCACTACCAGCCCCTCTGCCAGCCCCTTTGCCAGCTCCCCTTACCATCCCCCTTTCCAGCCCCGCCACCAGCCCCCCTGCCAGCCCCGCGCCATCATCCCAGACACTATTGCCAATCAGCAATATAAAGAATTTACTGACAAGGACGGTCAACTCTTTACTGACGAAGCAAAAGTGTTTCTGGCAACGTCCACAGTGTGTGTGCGAGTGCGTGACTCCTGTGTGTGTGTGGGTGTGTGTCCAGAGACAATATGATAGCTACTGATGCGCAGGCACTTTTGAAGTGGAGCTCTGCAGGTACCTTGGACAGCACATATCCCCATGTTTCACTCTGTCTACCAGAGGCCCATCCTTCTAATGCATTTAGTGCCACAGCAACCAGGACACCTGAGGAGATGGAGAGAGAGAATGGGATGTATTCTCTCTCTCTCTCTCACTCTCGCTCTCTCTCTCTTTCTTATTGAGGCTATAGTTGGCCCAGCTTAAGTGTGAAACAGATATAGCCAGCCATTTATATTCCCCTTACCTTAGATAAATTAATTCTAACCCATAACTTCCCCTCTGGCCTCCATTGTGGAGGATGTCTGAAAAGCATTGGCTGTGAGCAGGTGTCAGATTTGGATGTCTCCTCTTAGTCCACTGGCAAGGTTTGTGTGTATGCATGTGTGTGCGTTCATGCTTTCTTGTGTGTGTGAAAACTCCACTATACTAAATGTATCTCTTCGAGTCAATAACCTCACAACGCACTCAATCCCCAATCCCACCAATAAAGCTAAGGCTCAGCTCATTGACCACCCCATTCAATTACAACAAATGACCAAGGGGTTTAGTGATTGCATTGTCTGGCGGTCAGTGTGGCCCCAGTTCCCCGTGCCAGCCCACAGATTCATGACCGTGAGAGTGCACAGAATTAAAATCATGTGGAGGTTTTGTTTAGATTTCTGCTGACTAGGGAGAGGAAAGCAGTGCTCCCTCAGGGGATGGTAGTGCTGGAGCCCAGGCGAGATGGAGAAGCCTGCCATGGGTGTGTGTGTGTGTGTGTGTTTGTGCTGGTGTGTAGTTAATCCTTTCTTTCTTACACTGTTTTTGATTAAAGATATCACAAAGACTGCAAAAGTGTTGCTCATGCTCTCCACTTTCGGGAGGACGATTGTGCCATGCTGACTCTCTCTGAATCTGAAAATGAATCAGATGATTAAAAAAATCCCTGATTTAGGTAAAAGTATTTTCATTGAAACAGACATTGTAGAGTCTTCTGAAACAGTGATCAACAGTGTTGTTGTCACGTAAGAAGTTGACCAAGTTTTGAAATCAGTGGAATGCCCGGTGGAAGCAGAGTGTGATAGCTAAGGAGATGGAAAAAATTCTGCCATTTGATTGCAAATATACCTAGGGAGTTGAAAAGAGAACACAGAAGGCTGTTGTATAAAACACCTTCCTCCGGTTTACATCTTCAAACTAAGGGTAACCATGGGATCCGTGACAGAGAGGGATAAGCGTTCATCCAAGTACATGGGTAAGGGAGTCCTGCTTGCAACATTTTCAGATATCATAGGTTTCACATTTTGTCAGTATGTTGTTTTCATTGCAAGTCAACGCCTACTGTTAGCTAGCTATTTAAAGTTAGCTGGCTGGCTCGCTAGCTAACACTACGTGTATGATCTGTGTAGTAATATGTTTAGTATCTCATAATTCAATTTGCATTGCTAGTTATAGCCTAATGTATGCAAGCAACCATTTCACTGTACCATTTACACCTTCTGTAACTTGTGCATGTGATAAAAAGCTTTGATTTTATTTGACATAGTGTGTGTTTACCGGAAGCAGTAATGCAAAGAACAACATGACCTGCACCAAAGTCAAATTAAGATATAACGTTAGGCCAACGAGATGGTGTCCAAGTTCTAAAATTCTCCGGTAGAATGCCCTGCTTTTATTTCGTCACACTCACAACCATAAGCTATGTTCTGTAATTAGCTCGCCATTAACTTGTAAATAATGATTGTTATGAGTTTATTTTCCTGTAATAATGAATGCAAATTAGCTAAAGTTAAGTGCTTGTCAGCTATATCATTATTTGAACAGGCTAGCCATCTAACTTAATGTTCAAAAAACGTTTGATGTCGGACAACAATAGAATGTTCATGATGTCACTGTGTCAACTGTTTACAGACTTGTTGATAGACATAGTTTAAACCAGCCTTCAGTCTTAATCTTTGGTTGTTTAGTACATTACAAACTCACTCTGTTTAGTACATGGCCTCACATGTGAATCCTTAAAGAGATTTTTATTTATTTAAGTCATTTAGCAGACGCTCTTATCCAGAGCGACTTACAAATTGGTGCATTCACCTTATGACATCCAGTGGAACAGCCACTTTACAATAGTGCATCTAAATATTTTAAGGGGGGGGGGGGTGAGAAGGATTACTTTATCCTATCCTAAGTATTCCTTAAAGAGGTGGGGTTTCAGGTGTCTCCGGAAGGTGGTGATTGACTCCGCTGTCCTGGCGTCGTGAGGGAGTTTGTTCCACCATTGGGGAGCCAGAGCAGCGAACAGTTTTGACTGGGCTGAGCGGGAACTGTACTTCCTCAGTGGTAGGGAGACGAGCAGGCCAGAGATGGATGGGGTAAGGCTTAAGAGGGTGTGAATGATGCTGAATGGGTGCAGACAAAGAAGAGCTACAAGTTACAGGTTACAAGTTTATCAACTTTCAAAGAATAATTACTTTCCCATTGTTACTCCACTGTTGTATATGATGTAAAGTGTTCTAGCTCTGAGTCTCTACTTGTATCCAATGTAAAACAAAATGCCGATCTGCAACATTTTGGGGGGGCTGGTTGGGCACATGTAGTAAATGTATCCAGAACAACTATTGATCTCTCTGTTTCTACACTTGAATTAACTTCCCTAGGGTAGGGGGCAGTATTTGGAATTTTGGATGAAAAGCATTGAACTGCCTTCTACTCAGGCCCAGAAGATAGGATATGCATATAATTAGTACATTTGGATAGAAAACACACTAACATAATGTCTGTGAGTATAACAGAACTGATTTGGCAGGCAAAAGTCGTTTTTTTTTTGTTGTTGTAGTTTTCTATTCAATGCCATTACAGTACCCATTGACTTAGGACTCAAATTGCAGCTTCTATCCCTTCCACTAGATGTCAACAGTCTTTAGAAATTGTTTAAGGCTTGTATTCTGAAAAATGGGGGATTAAGAGCAGTCTGAATGAGTGTACCCTGCCGTGTCACAGAGCTTTTTTCATGTGCGCGACCGAGAGAGTGCCTTTCTTGTTTACCTTTTGTATTGACAACGTTATTGTCCGGTTGAAATATTATAGAATATAAACATTGTTTGACATGTTTCTATGAACTTTACGGATACAATTTCGATTTTTTTTGTCTGCCTGTTTTGTGACTGTGTTTGAGCCTGTGGATTACTGAAGAAAACGCGCAAACAAAACAGAGGTTTTCAGATATAAAGAGAGACTTTATCGAACAAAAGGAACATTTATTGAATAAATGAATGTCTTCTGAGTGCAAACATATGAAGATCATCAAAGGTAAATTATTAATTTTATCTCTATTTCTGACTTGTGTAACTCTTCTACTTGGCTGGTTACTGTTTGTAAGAATTTGTCTGCTGGGCTATGTTCTCAAATAATTGTAAAGTATGCTTTCGCCGTAAAGCATTTTTTAAATCTGACACCGTGGTTGGATTCACAAGAAGTTCATCTTTAAACCTATGTAAAATAGTTGTATCTTTTCTGAATTTTTATAATGAGTATTTCTGTATTTGAATTTGGCGCTCTGCAATCTCACTGCATGTTGGCCAGGTGGGACGCACTTCTCTGATCATCTTCTCACTGTTATTCCTGAAGCAAGGATATGCATATTCTTCATAGCATTTGAAAGGAAATTAATGTAGGAAAATATAACACATTCAATCTGGTAAAAGATAATCCAAAGAAAAAAACATGAATTTGTTTATATTTTTTTGTGCCATCATCTTTGAAAGACAATAAAAATTAAAAATTAAATAAAAAACAATAAAAATGCCATAATGTATTATTCCAGCCCAGGCAAAATGTTGGCCACTAGATGGTAGCAGTGTATGTGCAATGTTTTAGGCTGAACAATGAACCATTGCATTTCTGTTCAAAATGTTATATCAAGACTGCCCACATATGCCAATTTGGTTTATTTATACATTTTCAAGTTCATAACTGTGCTTTCTCCTCAAACAATAGCATGGCATTAGTTTACTGTAATAGCTACTGTAAATTGGACAGTGCAGTTAGATGCCAATATCAGATACAGTGGGGCAGAAAAGTAGTTAGTCAGCCACCAATTGTGCAAGTTCTCCCACTAAAAAGATGAGAGGCCTGTAATTTTCATCATCGGTACACTTCAACTATGACAGACAAAATTAGAAAAAAAATCCAGAGATTTTTTATGAATTTATTTGAAAATTACCTCCAAGCAAAATTTCTGGCTCTCACAGACCTGTAACTTCTTCTTTAAGAGGCTCCTCTGTCCTCCACTCGTTACCTGTATTAATGGCAACTGTTTGAACTTGTTATCAGTATAAAAGACACCTGTCCACAACCTCAAACAGTCACACTCCAAACTCCACTATGGCCAAGACCAAAGAGCTGTCAAAGGACACCAGAAACAAAATTGTAGACCTGCACCAGGCTTGCACCAGCTTGGAAGAGTGAATCTGCAATAGGTAAGCAGCTTGGTTTGAAGAAATCAAATGTGGGAGCAATTATTAGGAAATGGAAGAGATACAAGACCACTGATAATCTCCCTCAATCTGGGGCTCCACACAAGATCTCACCCCGTGGGGTCAAAATGATCACAAGAACGGTGAGCAAAAATCACAGAACCACACGGTGGGGACCTAGTGAATGACCTGCAGAGAGCTGGGACCAAAATAACAAAACCTACCATCAGTAACACACTACGCCGCCAGGGACTCAAATCCTGCAGTGCCAGGCGTGTCCCCCTGCTTAAGCCAGTACATGTCCAAGTCCGTCTGAAGCTTGCTAGAGAGCATTTGGATGATCCAGAAGAAGATTGGGAGAATGTTATATGGTCAGATGAAACCAAAATATTACTTTTTGGTAAAAACTCAACTCGTCGTGTTTGGCGGACAAAGAATGCTGAGTTGCATCCAAAGAACACCATACCTACTGTGAAGCATGGGGGTGGAAACATCATGCTTTGGGGCTGTTTTTCTGCAAAGGGACCAGGACGACTGATCCGTGTAAAGGAAAGAATGAATGGGGCCATGTATCTTGAGATTTTGAGTGAAACTTTTTTTCTCTCTCATTTTGTCTGTCATAGTTGAAGTGTACCTATGATGAAAATGACAGGCCTCTCATCTTTTTAAGTTGGAGAATTTGCACAATTGGTTGCTGACTAAATACTTTTTTGCCCCACTGTATGTCTATGTCCTGGGAAATGTTGTTGTTACTGACAACCTCATGCTAGTCATATCTCTGGTCCTAAGGAAGGTGAGTTAATTTCTTCACCTGTGTTGAGGTTCAAAGTTTCAACCATTTCCAACATGAAGCTACCGCTCCACGCTTCTTCTTTTTTATTTTGTCGGCAATGCCTTTAAAGCTTGGTTAAAAGGGGCGTTCATTCCTACTGACAAGCTCTCTGACCTCACTCGGCTACTTAATGTATAAAGGATTTGGGAGATGTCCCGACAAAAATCACATTCCTATCTTAACGAAAATACTTAGCATCATTTTTCATATTGGATTCACAACATATTGGACGACAACTTGACAGATAAACCGGGTTTCCTGCCTAAGTTACATTATTTGGTCCATACAGTTTTTAGTAACATCACAAAATGAAAAATAATATATCTACCCACTGACAATTTCCCACATTGTTACATAAGAAATATTGTTCCATTATTCACTTTTCAGACGTTAGAGTTTTGGGCGGGCAAAAGTCTCTCTAGACAAAGGCATTCCTTTGGTTGATACTAAAGGGTAGAGAGAGAGAGTTCTCTCCTGCTTAAATGTATGACCGGTGTGGAGGTGTCAAAACCCCCACAGTTCCCTCCTCCCCCCTTTGCGGGTGTGAGACGGTCTGGTTATTGTCAACCATTGACAAGCTAATATAACCCATTGTGATCCTCACAGGACAATCATGACCGAAAGGTGACTCTACACAAAGATATTGTGTCAATGGATTCTCGATTTCCCACAATACTTCACATCACTTTATCTTTTTTTAGACTAGGTTCAACCCGCAGTCAGGAATATACACACTATAACATGATTGAAATGTAAAGGCGATGTTCCCACTTTCCCAGAGACTGCGTTCACGGTAAAGTTTACATATATCGGCTCATTCGGAAATTACCTTTACATTTCAATCACGCTGTTATGCAGATCTTCCTCACTACGGGTTGAATCTAGCCCTAAGAGGTAAATATACCAGCTATGGGCCAATCAATATTGAAAGAATCTCTCCCAACCCCTTTCTCTCGCTCATTTTCTCGCTCTTTTGTCTTAATGTATACAAGACTTACTAATCACAGCCAGAGCGTGTTGCTACTTCCCCTTTGTCCTTTGCAGGCCTGCTCATTAAACATCCTATTCAATCTAAATGCCACCTTAGCAGGTTGCGGACTTCACCGTTGATGTGAGTTATTTCCTTCAAAATAGACTGACGCTGTCAGCCACCAGGGTTTTTAATAGGTAATAGAACTGTCTGCCATTAAACATAAGAAAGAAAAGAAGTGCCATTTGGGTTTTCCCTCCAGACATCATAGGACATAGGGAATTGGTTTATTTTTCCCAGCGCTGCTCAGACAATGACAAGGGTAATGACCAGCCAAACGTAATCACAAATTCTGTCCTTTTCTTAAATCAACGTTCCTATTCTTCCACACAATGGCCCACCTGTCCCTGTCAAGCAGCGGGCTGAGTTCTCTGTGTGTACGGCCAGGAGAGATGAGAAATCAGCACTTGGGGTGACCATGAGCAGGCTGACATTTATTGTCATGAGTCTCGTCCTGGAGGCAGAACTGAGCGATTTCCCGTTAGATATGCCAGCTGCAAAGTCAAAATTGGCTATATTGTGCAAATTCAAGAAAACAAATTGAGCTTTTTTGTCTGGCTAAGCAGTGTGGTGAAGGTTAGGATTAAGGTTAAAGTTAGGTTTCAAATCAGATTGTATGACTTTGTGGCTGTGCCAGCTATTGACCACTCTGTAAAGATGCCTTCACAACAAGATGAATTAAGAAAAACACTAGCCTGCTGGCCATGATGGGGCAAACAGGGTTGGAGAGATAGATAGATAGATAGATAGATTGTGAAGCATCCATCAAGTCACATAGCCACCTGCATACTCCACATATGCACACAGACAAACCTGTACTTACTCATCTACCCACTCTTCTGCCATGTCTCTCAGTATTCTCATTCCCAGTCTCAGACACTCTCATATTGAGTCACTATAATGGGAACGTTCTCTCATCATGAATGATCTCACATCTGTCAGGCCAGCCTGGACACACTGTTCCCAGTGAGGAACAGAGATACACAGGCAGCAACATTGTAGTGTATGTTGTCTAGGATCAACAGAGAGGAACTGGGTCATATTTGTCACTAGTGACCATGCCACTATAACAGACAGACAGCATGGCAGGGCTAGCCTGGCATCTAGCATCAGGATGTAATCTCTGCCTCCATCCATTACCCCCCGGCCGGATGGCCTCGGGATGGCCTCGGTATGGCCATGGCATGGCAACAGAGTACCGTAATTACATTCTCACTCAGAATGACTTTCATAGCTGTGCAAGGTGATCAGATGGCATCACACCGCCAGGAATGTCATTCTCATGGGCATAGTGTGTGAATGTCTGTGTGCCCGTGCATATGTGTGTGTGTGTCTGTGTGTGCGTGCAAGCAAGTGTGTCTGTGTGCTTGTGTGATGAGCATGTTTTTACAGGCAGGGAGTTGGTAGTGCCCGGTGCCAACCCACCCATTGACGCTGGCTGTGAATCCATATGGTAATGGCTTGAAGGGGACGCTTTACAAGCTGGCACCAGGCTCAGCTGCACTGCCAAGAGACTGTCTACACTTCAAGCTCTGAGTCAGAAAACATACTCTCCCACAACAAACAAAAGCTGTGTAGGGTTGAGGAAAATCCACAGAAATCCCTACGAGCCCTACTCTTAGAGTGATAGCCACAATGAGCACTGTTCTTACATTTGGCAGGAGGTTAGAAAGTGCAGCTCAGTTTCGACCTCATTTTGTGAGCAGTGTGCAAATACCCTGTCTTCTCTTGAGAGCCAGATCTGCCTACATCAACAGCTAGGCCATGCTCACTGAGTCTTTACATAGTCAAAACTTTTCTCAATTTAGGGTTAGTCACAGTGGTCAGGTATTCTGTCACAGTGTACTCTCTGTTTAGTGCCAAATAGCATTCGAGTTTGATTTGTTTTTTGGTAATCAACTTTTAGTTTTCTCATGAGTTGGCTTGGTCTAATTGTGTTGCTGTTGCTGTCTTGGGGCTCTGTGGGGTCTGTTTGTGTTTGATAATGTGCGGGTGTAGGTCTAATTCTGCTCTGCATGCATTATTTGGTGTTTTATGTGGTACACAGAGTATGTTCTTGCAGAATTATGCAGAGTCTCAATTCGTTTTTTGTCCCATTTTGTGAATTCTTGGTTGGTGAGTGGATCCAAGACCTCACAACCATAAAGGACAATGGATTTATGTAACTGATTCAAGAAGTATTATTATTATAACATTTATTTTTACCCCTTTTCTCCCCAATTTTATAATATGCAATTTGTAGTTACACTCTTGTCCCATCACTGCAACTCCACTTGGGACTCGGAAGAGTTGAAGCTTGAGAGCCATGCTGTCACGCCCTGACATTAGATATCCTTTTTAGTTTTATTTCATTTTAAATTTGACCTTTTCTCCCCAATTTCGTGGTAATTAGTAAGTACTATCTTGTCTCGTCGCTACAACTCCCGTACGGGCTCGGGAGAGACGAAGGTCGAAAACCATGCGTCCCAACCCAACCAAGCCGCACTGCTTCTTACATTCTTACATTCTTAATAACAGACCGCGCATCCAACCCGAAAGCCAGCCGCACCAATGTGTCGGAGGAAACACTGTGCACCTGGCGACCTGGTTAGCGTGCACTGCGCCTGGCCCGCCACAGGAGTCGCTGGTGCGCGATGAGACAAGGATATCCCCATCGGCCAAACCCTCCCTAACCCGGAGGATGCTAGGCAACTGTGCGTCCCCCCCACGGACCTCCCGGTCGCGGCCGGCTGCGATAGAGCCTGGGTGCGAACCCAGAGTCTCTGGTGGCATGCAGTGCCCTAGACCACTGTGTCACCCGGGAGGCCCAGAGATCCTTTTATGTCTCTATTTTGGTTTGGTCAGGGTGTGAGTTGGGGTGTGTATTCTATGTTCTAGGTTGTGTAGTTCTATGTTTTGGCCGGGTAGGGTTCTCAATCAGGGCCAGCTGTCTATCATTGTCTCTGATTGAGAACCATACTTAGGCTGCCCTTTTTCCCACCTGTGTTTGTGGGAAGATAACTTTGTTTGTGGCACTTAGCCCTTGTAAGCTTCATGGTCGTTTTGTATTGTTGGCGTCATTCCAAAATAAAGGATAAAGTACGCTCACCACACCGCGCTTTTGTCCACTTTTTTCTTCCAGGAAGACGGCCGTTACACATGCGTCCTCTGAAACATGACCCTGCCAAGCCGCAAGGCTACTTGGCACACTGGCCGTCACGGCCGGCTATGACAAAGTCTGGGATCAAACCCGTGTCAGTAGTGATGCATCAAGCACTGCGATGAAGTGCCTTCGACCCCTGTGCCCCCATTCTCTCTCTCCCTCTCCCTCTTTCCCCTCTCTTTCCCTCCCCTTTTCCCTCTCTCCCTATTCCCCTCTCTCCCTGAATCACTTGTTCCCAGCAGTCAGAATTGTTCCAAGCCTTCTGCCATCACCTCCTCCCCTCAGCCATGTGAACCCATGGCTCCCACGGATGCCTAGTGTTCCCTGACTACAACTATCACATTCTCCACACATACCAGCCAGGGGATAGGGTGACAGACAAGCAGAGCCAGGAACCAGCCACAGTCACGGGTGGCAACCATCTTGTTTCAGTGACAGCTGGCTACAGGCCAGCCTATGAGGCCTTTCTCCTTTTATCGCCTCTCACCAAGGAGGGACGCCGCCTGCCAGCCTCTCATATTTTATACATCTGAAGCCAGATTGCACACTGTTGTGACAGAGGTAGAGGGCTAAGGACCTCACTCCCAATCTGGGAGAGGGAAACTGGGACTGGGACCTGGTGTCTAGTCCTAGCTTCACCTCCTGGAGGTGTGTCTTGGGTTTGGGTGAGGGATGTCAGACCATGACACCTTTTGGAGGAGGAGATCCACCCAGCGGAACTGTGGCACTCTCATGTTTGGGAGCAGTTGTTGAGTAACTTGACTTACACTGTGCAGTAGAGAACCTTGTAAATCCATACACAGAACCCTGTTCAATGAATAGAACATTGTGGACAGACCTGATGTTTTTTGTTGAGCAGTTCTACTTTTGCCATGGCTTTCCCAAGAATGCAGCATGAAGTGTATCAGTATTTTATTATTCTACTCTACTGCCTCCCTGTGCCTGACTTCTCCAGATTGATACAGTAAACAGCAGTATTTTAAGCAGTGCAATAGGGCATTGGTTCCATCCACTGATTCCCACTCTCTCTCACCACCCCCCCCCCCCCTTCATCCCTCCCTTCCCCATCCCTCCACTCTATTTCTCTCTCTCGCTCTTTCTCTCTCTACCCCATATCTCTCTCTCTACCCCCTATCTCTCCCTCTGTCTCTCTCCTCTCATCTATTCCTCCTCTCATCTGTCCCTCTCTCTCTCTTCTCTCTGTCCCCAGCCCAGTTGCATTGCCTGCTGGGATCTAACAGCTGTGACGGTGCGTGCTAAGCTATCTCCCCCCTGCAGGCCCCGGCACTGTGTAATCACTTTGTCTGGCCAAGTCCTGTGTCATCCCTGTCCCCAACCACCACACTGGAGGGATAGCGGGAGGGAATGAGAGATGGAGAACAGGAGGGAAAGGCCATGGGAGAACAGGCGGAGATGAAGAGACGGAGGGATGAAGAGAGAGGGAGAAAGAGGGGGAGAAAGAGGGAGGGAACAGTCAGTGGAGAATATGAGATGATGATAAATGGAGAGGAAAGAGAACCATATTTCCTGTCCGGTTTGGTCTAATGGGCCATTCATTTTTGAGATGTGTAGTGTGACACAAAGAAAACTTAGAAGAGTTATTCTGTTTTACAGCTTCCCTGCTTCTTCATCATGACGTTACTTAAGCAATAAGGCCCAAGGGAGTGTGGTATATGGCCAATATACCACGGCTAAGGGCTGTTCTTAAGCATGAGTCAACGCAGAGTGCCTGGATACAGGCCTTAGCCGTGGTATATTGGCCATATACCACAAACCCACAAGGTGCCTTTTTGCTTTTATAAAATGGTTACCTACATAATTACAGCAGAAAGAATACATGTTTTGATGGATCTCTGGTTCGGGTTCCCGTTTTTGACCTTGTGGAAGATCTGCCGATGTGCCCTTGTGCAGGTTGTTGACTTTGGATGCTTCTGTGTGTCGCTCTGAATGGGAGTCTGTTTGATGACCAATGTGATGTAGTTGTTGAGCAGCTTCACTGCAAGTATGTTGTATGTTTAGTTTTTAAATGTTTTATTATGATAATTTAAAAAATAATTATAATAATTTAAAAAATACATAAAATACATGACAAAATACAAAATAAATATCAATGTTTTGTCATACCCGTGGTATACGGTCTGATATACCATGTCAGACAATCAGCATTCAGGGCTTGAACCACCCAGTTTATAAAAAGTATTAAATAATTATATATAGTGATAAATAATTTGCTGATAGTCAGATAATAATGTCGCCAATGCGATGGTACATTACATGAGTTTGGTGTTGGTCAGATAGTAATGTTGCCATATTGAAGGTAAGTTATATGAGTTGGTGTTCGGTCAGATAATATTGTTGCCATGTCGAAGGTACGTCATATGAATTTGGTGTCAGATAGTAATTTGATTTCCCCTTTATTTAACCAGGTAAGCCAGTTGAGAACAAGTTCTCATTTACAACTGTGACTTGGCCAAGATAAAGCAAAGCAGTGCGACAGAAACACAACACAGAGTTACAAATGGAATAAACAATAAAATAAAGAAAGTCTATGTACAGTGTATGCAAATGGCATGAGGAGGTAAGACGATAAATAGGCCAATAATAATAGAATAATTACAATTTAGCAGATTAACACTGGAGTGATAGATGAGCAGATGATGATGAGTAGATGGTGTGTAAGTAGTGATACTGGTGTGCAAAAGAGCAGAAAAGTAAATAAAAACAATATGGGGAGGAGGTAGGTACATTGGGTGGGCTATTTACAGATGGACTATGTACAGCTGCAGCGATCGGTTAGCTGCTCAGATAGCTGATGTTTAAAGTTAGTGAGGGAAATGTAAGTCTCCAGCTTCAGCGATTTTTGCAATTTGTTCCAGTCACTGGCAGCAGAGAACTGGAAGGAAAGGCGTCCAAAGGAGGTGTTGGCTTTGGGGATGACCAGTGAGATATACCTGCTGGAGTGCGTGCTATGGGTGGGTGTTGTTATCGTGACCAATAAGCTGAGATAAGGCAGAGTTTTACCTCATACACTTATAGATGACCTGGAGCCAGTCGGTCTGGCGACGAATATGTAGCGAGGGCCAGCCGAATAGAGCATGCAGGTCTCAGTGGTGGGTGGTATAAGGCGCTTTGAAGACAAAACGGATGGCACTGTGATAGACTACATCCAATTTGCTGAGTAGAGTATTGGAAGCTATTTTGTAGACGACATCGCCGAAGTCGAGGATCGGTAGGATAGTCAGTTTTACTAGGGTAAGTTTGGCGGCGTGAGTGAAGGAGGCTTTGTTGCAAAATAGAAATCTGATTCTAGATTTTATTTTGGATTGGAGATGTTTGATATGAGTCTGGAAGGAGAGTTTACAGTCTAGCCAGACACCTAGGTATTTGTAGTTGTCCAAGTATTCTAGGTCAGAACCGTTCAGAGTAGTCGGGTGGGTGTGTGCAGGCAGCGAACGGTTGAAAGAAAAAAAAACTATATTGGTAGGACATATACTTTGTGCATGACAAAACTAATTTTTCCAAAAATTGCTTACATACAGATTATTTCACTGTATCACAATTCCAGTAGGTCAAACTTTTACATACACTAAGTTGACTGTGCCTTGAGAAAGCTTGGATAATTCCAGAAAATGTCATGTTATGTCATGTCATGGCTTTAATTGTCATACTTTGAGTCAACTGGAGGTGTACCTGTGGATGTATTTCAAGACCTACCTTCAAACTTAGTGCCTCTTTGCTTGACATCATGGGAAAATCAAAAGAAATCAGCCAAGACCTCAGAAATAAAATTGTAGACCTCCACAGTTCTGGTTCATCTTTGGGAGAATTTTGCAAATGCCTGAAGGTACCACGTTCATCTGTACAAACAATAGTACGCAAGTATAAACACCATGGGACCACGCAGCCGTCATACTGCTCAGGAAGGAGACTCATTCAGTCTCCTAGAGATGAATGTATTTTTTGTGAAAAGTGCAAATCAATTCCAGAACAACAACATAAGACCTTGTGAAGATGATGGAGGACACAGGTACAAAATTATATATGTCCACAGTAAAATAAATTCTATATCAACATAACCTGGAAGGCCACTCAGCAAGGAAGACGCCAATGCTCCAAAACCGCCATAAAAAAGCCAGACTACGGTTTGCAACTGCAAACTACGGTTTGCAACGGGACAAAGATCATACCTTTTGGAGAAATGTCCTCTGGTCTGATGAAACAAAAATAGAACTGTTTGGTCATAATGACCATTGTTATGTTTTGAGGAATAAGGTGGAGGCTTGCAAGCCGAAGAACACCATCCCAACCGTGAAGCACGGGGATGGCAGCATCATGTTGTGGGGGTGCTTTGCTGCAGGAGGGACTGGTGCACTTCACAAAATAATCATGAGGATGGAAAATTATGTGGATTTATTGAAGTAACATCTCAAGACATCAGTCAGGAAGTTAAAGCTTGGTCACAAATTGGTCTTCCAAATGGACAATGACCCCAAGCGTACTTCCAAAGTTGTGGCAAATTGGCTTAAGGACAACAAAGTCAAGGTATTGGAGTGGCCATCACAAAGCCCTGACCTCAATCCTATAGAAAATTTGTGGGCATAACTGAACAAATTTGTGTGAGCAAGGAGGCCTACAAACCTGACTCAGTGTCACCAGCTCTGTCAGGAGGAATGGGCCAAAATTCACCCCACTTATTTTTAGGAAGTTTGTGGATGGCTACCCAAAATGATTGACCCAAGTTAAACAATTTAAAGGCAATGCTACCAAATACTATTTGAGTGTATGTAAACTTCTGACCCACTGGGAATGTGATAAACAAAATAAAAGCTGAAATAAATCATTCTCTGTACTATTATTCTGACACGTCACATTCTTAAAATAAAGTGGTTATCCTAACTGACCTAAAACAGATAATTTTTGCTGGGATTAAATGTCAGGAATTGTGAAAAACGAAGTTTTAATGTATTTCGCTAAGGCGTATGTAAACGTCGGACTTCAACTGTACGTTTACATTGCCGAAGCAAGTAAATAATAATCAATAGTAAACAAGGTAATCAACAAATAAATACTGTAACATAACAGTTATAATAATTCCAAAATAATCAAGACATTTAAAATGTCATGTCTATTTACAGTGTTGTAATAATGTGCAAATAGTTCAAGTACAACATGGAAAATAAGTAAACATTGGTTGTATTTATAATGGTGTTTGTTCTTCACTGGTTGCCCTTTTCTTGTGGCAACAGGTCATACATTTGGCAGGAGGTTTGGAATTGCATCTGTTTATATATATTTTATTGTGGGTCTTCTTTTGATATCTGTCTACGTCGGCCTCTCTCAATAGCAAGGCCATGATCACTGAGTCTTTACATTGTCAAAACTTACATAGTCACAGTGGTCAGGTGTTCTGTCCTGGTGTACTCTCTGTTTAGGGCCAGATAGCATTTGAGTTTGCTTTGTTTTTTGGTAATCATCTTCTTGTTTTCTCGTGAGTTGGTTTGGTCTAATTGTGTTGCTGTTGCTGTCCTGGCTCTCTTTTGGGTCTGTATGTGTTTGTGAACTGAGCCCCAAGACCAGCTTGCTTGTGGGGCTCTTCTCCAGGTTTATTTCTCTGTAGGTGATGGCATTGTTATGGAATTTTGGGGAATTGCTTCTTTTTAGGTGGTTGTAGAATATAACAGCTCTTTTCTGGATTTTGACAATTAGCGGGTAGCGGCCTAATTCTAATAATAATAATATAATATATGCCATTTAGCAGACGCTTTTATCCAAAGCGACTTACTGCTACTTGTGCAGTATTTGCTGTTTTTCGTTTTTTCGTTTTCCGTGGAGGATATTTTAGCAGAATTATGCATGCATAGACTCAACCAGGTGTTTATCCCATTTTGTGAATTATTTGTTGGTGAGCGGACCCCAGACCCCATAACCATGAAGGGCAATGGGTTCTATAACTGATTCAAGTGTTTATTGCCAGATCCTAATTGGTATGTCGAATTTTATGCTATTTTTGATGGCATAGAAGGCCCTTCTGGCCTTGTCTCCCAGATCGTTCAGAAGCACCAGTTCATCAGCAAACAGTATATATTTGACTTTCCATTCTAGTAGGGTCAGGGCGGGTGCTGCACACTGTTCTAGTGCCCTCACCAATTAATTGATATATATGTATGTTGAAGAGGGTGGGGCTTATGCGGCATCCCTGTCTCACCCCACTGCCCTGTGGAAATAAATGTGATAGTTGTTTTTCCAATTTTAACTGCACACTTGTTGTTTGTGTACATGGATTTTATAACATTGTGTGTTTTTCCCCCAACACCACTTTCCATCCATTTGTATAGCAGGCCCTCGTGCCAAATTGAGTTGAAAGCTTTTTTTAAACCAATAAAGGATTAGAATACTTTGCCTTTGTTTTGATTTAGTTTGTCAATTAACCTGTCTAGAACCGGAACCCCGTTCCGCTAGCTCAATCCCTCCACAACTGCCAACTAAAGTTCCAACCTGACAATTCCTTTGTTTGTACAAATGAAGCGGAACGTTTCTCGTGAGCGCGCCAGACCGAGGCTGTGGCACTGCCAGACCACTCACGCAAAGAGCTCTTATGAACCCCTCCTTTTAGAGTAGAATCCTTAAAACAGTTTGTAAATACTTTTGACATCTAGTGGAAGCCTTGGGAAGTGAAACATAACTAATATCCCACTGTATCTTCAATGGGGGCTGAGTTGAAAACTACAAACCTCAGACTTCCCACTTCCTGGTTGGATTTTTTGTCTCAGGTTTTTGCCTGCCATGTGAGTTATGTTATACATCATTCAAACAATTTTAGAAACGTCAGTGTTTTCTATCCAAATATACTAATTATATGCATATTCTAGCTTTTAAGGCTGAGTAGCAGGCAGCTTAATTTGGCCACGTTTTTCATCCAAACTACCCAATTGCTGCCCTCTACCCCAAAGAAGTTAAGGTGTGCAGGTTGAATATGTGGTCTGTGGTACGCACATTTTGTAAAAGCTGTTCTCTATCTCTCTCTATCTGTCTCTCTTTCTGTCTCTCTTTCTGTCTCTCTCTCTCTCTCTCTCTCTCTGTCTCTCTCTCTGTCTCTCTCTCTCTCTCTCGCTCTGTCTCTCTCTCTCTCTCTCTCTCTCTCTCTCTCAATTCAAATTCATTTTAATGGGATTTATTGGCATGGGAAACAAATAATAAACAAAAGTGAAATAAACAGTAAACATTACGCTCACAAAGTTTCAAAAGAATATAGACATTTCAATTGTCATATTATGTATATGTAGAGTGTTGTAATGATGTGCAAATACTTTAAAGTACAAAATGGAAAATAAATAAACATAAGTATATATCTCTCTCACTCTCCCTCTTTCTCTCTCTTTTCTCATTGCATCTTTTTTTTCTGAAAACCATCTCCTTTAGCTACCTCCTTTAGCCATCTCCCTTGATTAAAGAGAGAGAGAGGATAAAAGAGGAAGGGGAAGAAAAGTGAGGGAGAGAGGAGAAGAGAGGGAGAGAGGAGAAGAGAGGGAGAGAGGAGAAGAGAGGGAGAGAAGAGAAGAGAGGGAGAGAGGAGAAGAGAGGGAGAGAGGAGAAGAGAGGGAGAGAGGAGAAGAGAGGGAGAGAGGAGAAGAGAGGGAGAGAAGAGAAGAGAGGGAGAGGGGAGAAGAGAGGGAGAGAGGAGAAGAGAGGGAGAGAGGAGAAGAGAGGGAGAGAAGAGAAGAGAGGGAGAGAGGAGAAGAGAGGGAGAGAGGAGAAGAGAGGGAGAGAGGAGAAGAGAGGGAGAGAGGAGAAGAGGGAGGGTGGAGAAGAGGGAGGAAGGAGACGAGAGGAAGGGAGGAGATGAGAAGGAGCGAGAGAGAGGCGGAAGAGGATTGTCAGAGAACCCTTTGATGTACTTTGATTCATTCTTCCCTTTATTGCTCATATTTATTCATTCCATTTTGTATTATCACAGTCTCCCATGGCCAGAGGGTTTGTGTTAAGGGGGTTGCTGTGGATAGTTTTCATATTCTTTATATTACTTTATGATCCTAATTATGATTTTATATGTTACCACATTCTCTATTTATATATTTATATTCTCAACCTCCACCAGTCTGCTTTGGTCCAATCGTGTTGTTGAAATGTGGGTGGTGAATGACTTCTATGATCTAATAGTATTAATATCACGTTTAGGTTGAAGGAAAACGGTTATTTAATCATTTAAGTACCCCGTACACATGGCCAACACATACACTAACATGATCCATACAAACATACACACCATACACACAGCCAACACACACACACACACACACACACACACACACACACACACACACACACACACACACACACACACACACACACACACACACACACACACACACACACACACACACACACACACACACACACACACACACACACACACACACACTTGACCCTGTGTACTTCATATCTTTAAGTGTGTGGAACATGACAGTCATCTTAGGGAGAGCATTCTAGGTGCATGTAGACAACAGGAAACAATGTCATTGGATTGGTGAGGATATACCACAGTACTAGTGGGTTGGTGGGGATTTACCACAGTACTAGTGGGTTGGTGGGGATTTACCACAGTACTAGTGGGTTGGTGGGGATTTACCACAGTACTAGTGGGTTGGTGGGGATTTACCACAGTAGTATTGTGTTGGTGAGGATTTACCACAGTTCTATTGGCTTGGTGAGAATATACCACAGTACTAGTGGGTTGGTGGGGATTTACCACAGTACTAGTGGGTTGGTGGGGATAAACAACATTTGTACTGGGTTGGTGGGGATTTACCACAGTACTAGTGGGTTGGTTGGGATTTACCACCGTACTAGTGGGTTGGTGGAGATTTACTACAGTACTGGTGGGTTGGTGGGGATTTACCACAGTACTAGTGGGTTATTTGGGATTTACCTCATTACTAGTGGGTTGGTGAGGATTTACCACAGTACTGGTGGGTTATTTGGGATTTACCTCATTGTTATTAAGAATTTGTTATTAACTGACGTGCCTAGTTAAATAAAAAATGGTGGGTTGTTGGGAATTTACCACAGTTCTAGTGGGGTGGGGGGATTTACCACAGTTCTAGTGGGGTGGGGGAATTTACCACAGTTCTAGTGGGGTGGGGGGATTTACCACAGTTCTAGTGGGGTGGGGGAATTTACCACAGTTCTAGTGGGGGGGGGAATTTACCACAGTTCTAGTGGGGTGGGGGGATTTACCACAGTTCTAGTGGGGTGGGGGGGATTTACCACAGTTCTACTTGGTTGGTGTGGATTTACCATTCTGGTGGTTTGGTGGGGATTTACCACAGTACTATAGTGGTGGAATTTACCACAGTATTAAACCTCAACAAAATAATATATTTTTTTTTTTTCACCTTCATTTAACCAGGTAGGTTAGTTGAGAACAAGTTCTCATTTTCAACTGCGACCTGGCCAAGATAACGCATAGCAATTTGACACATACAACGACACAGAGTTACACATGGAATAAACAAAACATAGTCAATAATACAGTAGAACTAAAGAAAACAAAAAGTCTATATACAGTGAGTGCAAATGAGGTAAGATAAGGGAGTTAAGACAATAAATTGGCCATGGTGGCGATGTATGGGGATGAGGTAGGTAGATAGATGGGCTATGTGCTACGAGTGGGTGCTGTTATGGTGACCAGTGAGCTGAGATAAGGCGGGGCTTTACCTAGCAGAGACTTGTAGATAACCTTCATAGCCAATATGAAGCGAGGGCCAACCAACGAGAGCGTACAGGTCGCAATGGTGGGTAGTGTATGGGGCTTTGGTGAAAAAACACATGGCACTGTGATAGACTGCATCCAGTTTGTTGAGTAGAGTGTTGGAGGCTGTTTTATATATGACATCACCGAAGTCGAGGATCGGTAGGATGGTCAGTTTTACGAGGGAATGTTTGGCAGCATGAGTGAAGGATGCTTTGTTGCGATATAGGAAGCCAATTCTAGATTTAATTTGGATTGGAGATGCTTAAAACCTGTTGGGACTCTAGGGGCAGTATTTTCATTTTGGGAAAAAAAAACAATTTCCGATTTTAAACGGCATATTTTGTCAGGACAAGATGCTAGAATATGCATATAATTGACAGCTTAGGATAGAAAACACTCTAACATTTCCAAAACTGTAAAGTTATTGTCTGTGAGTATAAGAGAACTGATGTTGCAGGCGAAAGCCTGAGAAAAATCCAATCCGAAAGTGCCCCATATTTTGAAAGCGCTGAGTCCAAATTAGTCCCTATTGAGCTGTGAATGTGCTATCAACCAGCTTACACTTTCTACGTATTCCCCAAGGTGTCTACAGCATTGTGGCGTAGTTTTACGCATATATGTTGAAGAATAGCCGTAGGCGGCTACATTGCGTAAGTGGTCACCTAATGGCTCCCAGGGTGACTCTCGCGTAAAATACAGAGGTAGCCATTACTCCAATCGGTCCTACTGAAGAACGAATTGTTCCGAGGGATATAGTATCGAATAGATATTTGAAAAACACCTTGAAGATTGATTATAAACAACGTTTGCCATGTTTATGTCGATATTATGGAGCTAATTTGTAATATTTTTAGCCATTTCATGACTGCATTTTCCGGGTGATTTCTCAGCCAAACGGGAAGGACAAACGGAGCTATTTCGCCTACAAAAATAATATTTTGGGGAAAAGGAACATTGGCTAGCTAACTGGGAGTGTCGTGGGTGAAAACATCCGAAGCTCATCAAAGGTAAACGATTTAATTTGATTGCTTTTCTGATTTCCGTGACCAAGTTACCTGCTGCTAGCTGGACAAAATGCTATGCTAGGCTATCGATAAAATTACACAAATGCTTGTCTAGCTTTGGCCGTAAAGCATATTTTGAAAATCTGAGAAGACAGGGTGATTAACAAAAGGCTACGCTGTGGCTCAATATATTTTATTGGTGATTTTCATGAATAGGCATATTTTCTAGGGATATTTATGTCCGTTGCATTATGCTAATTAGTGTCAGGCGATGATTACGCTCCCGCATGCGGGATGGGGAGTCAGTAGAGTTAATGTGAGTCTGGAAGGAGAGTTTACAATCTAACCAGACACCTAGGTATTTATAGTTGCCCATGTATTCTAAGTCAGAGCCGTCCAGAGTAGTGATGCTGGATCGGGCAGTGATTGGTTGAATAGCATGCATTTAGTTTTCCCTGCGTTTAAGAGCAGTTGGAGGCCACGGAAGGAGAGTTGTATGGCATTGGAGCTCATCTGGAGGTTAGTTAACACAGTGTCCAAAGAGGGGCCAGAAATATACTGAATGGTGTCGTCTGCGCAGAGGTGTACCAGAGGATCACCAGCAACAAGAGCAACATCATTGATCTATACAGAGAAGAGAGTCAGCCCAAGGTTTGAACCCTGTGGCACACCCATAGAGACTGTCAGAGGTCCAGACAACAGGCCCTCCGATTTGACACACTGAACTATATCAGAGAAGTAGTTGGTAAACCAGGCAGGGCAATCATTTGAGATACCAAGGCTGTCAAGTCTGCCAATAAGAATGTGGTGATTGACAGAGTCGAAAGCCTTGGCCAGGTCGATGAATACGGCTGCATAGTAATGTCTCTTATCGATGGCGGTTATGATGTCGTTTAGGACCTTGAACGTGGCTGAGGTGCACCCATGACCAGCTCTGAAACCAGATTGCATAGCAATCTGTTAACTTGGCTTTCGACGACCTTAGAAAGACAGGGTAGGATAGATATAGGTCTGTAGCAGTTAGGGTGTAGAGTGTCACCCCTTTTGAAGTGAGAGATGACCACTGCAGCTTTCCAATCTTTGGGAATCTCAGACGATATGAAAGAGAGGTTAAACAGGCTAGTAATAGGTGTTTCAACAAATTTGGTAGATCATTTTAGATTGAATGGTTCCAGATTGTCTAGCCCGGCTGATTTGTAGAGGTCCAGATTTTGCAGCTCTTTTTTTGAAAAAGCTAGCCTTAGCTTTCCTAACTGCCTGTGTATATTTGTTCCTAACTTCCCTGAAAAGTTGCATATCACGAGGGCTATTCGATGCTAATGCAGAACGCCACAGGATTTTATTTGTGCTGGTCAATGGCAGACAGGTCTGGAGTGATCCAAGGACTATATCTATTCCTAGTTCTACGTTTTTTGAATGGGGCATGCTTATTTAAGATGTTGAGGAAGTCACTTTTAAAGAATAGCCAGGCGTAATCTTCTGACGGGATGAGGTCAATGTCATTCCAGGATACCCCCGGCCAGGTCAATTAGAAAGGCCTGCTCGCTGAAGTGTTTTAGGGAACGTTTGACAGTGATGAGGGGTGGTCGTTTGGTCGCAGACCCATTACGGATGCAGGCAATGAGGCAGTGATCGCTAAGATATTGATTGAAAACAGCAGAGGTCTATTTGGAGGGCGAGTTAATTAGGGTGACATCTATGAAGGTGCCCGTTTTTACGGATTTGGAGCTGTACCTGGTAGGTTCATTGATAATTTGTGTGAGATTGAGGGCATCAAGCTTGCATTGTAGGATGGCTGGGGTGTTAACTTCTTGCGTCTAGAGTTCCCGGATCCGGGATCGTGAATGCAGCCTCAAGCTCATTACCATAACGCAACGTTAACTATTCATGAAAATCGCAAATGAAATGAAATGAATCTATTTGCTCTCAAGCTTAGCCTTTTGTTAACAACACTGTCATCTCAGATTTTCAAAATATGCTTCTCAACCATAGCAAACTAGCATTTAGCATTTAGCGTTTAGCGTTAGCATTTAGCGTTAGCATTTAGCATTAGCATTTAGCGTTAGCATTAGCAGGCAACATTTTCACAAAAACCAGCAAAAACATTCAATAAATCATTTACCTTTGAAGAACTTTGGAGGTTTTCAATGAGGAGACTCTCAGTTAGATAGCAAATGTTCCGTTTTCCTGAAAGATTAGTTGTGCAGGAGAAATCGGTCCGTTTTCTGGGTCATGTTTGGCTACCAAAGAAAAATTAAAATTAATTCATCCAAACGCCAAACTTTCTTCCACATTAACTTCATAATATCGACTGAAACACGATAAACGTTGTTTAGAATCAATCCTCAAGGTGTTCTTCACATATCTCTTCATGATATATCATTCCTGGAAGTCTCCTCTCTGTCTCAATCACATGGATGAATGCGAGCAGTTTGGAGATTACGCAACAATTTCAACAAAGGACACTGGGCGGACCCCTGGTAAATGTAGTCTCTTATGGCCAATCTTCCAATGATATGCCTACAAATACGTCACAATGCAGCAGACAACTTGGACAAACGATAGAAAGGGCAGGCTAATTCGTGGCGCTTTCACAGCCATATAAGGAGACAATGGAAAACAGAGCCTCAAAAATCCTGCTCATTTCCTGTTTGAGGTTGCATCTTGGTTTCGCCTGTAAGATCAGTTCTGGGGCACCCACAGATAATATCTTTGCAGTTTTGAAAACGTCAGTGTTTTCTTTCCAAAGCGGGCAATTATATGCATAGTCGAGCATCTTTTTGTGACAAAATATTGCACTTAAAACGGACACGTTTTTTTTATCCAATAATGAAATAGCGCACCCCTAGCTTCAACTGGCTAAACATGTCCCAGTTTCGGTCACCTAGAAGCACGAGCTCAGAAGATAGATCGGGGCAATCAATTCACATATAGTATCGAGGGCACATCTGGGGGCAGAGGGAGGTCTATAGTAGAGGTCAACCGATTATGATTTTTCAACGACGATACCAATACATCGGCCATTTTTACGACTATTACAACAATACTGAATGAACACTTATTTTAACTTAATATAATAATCTTAATAATAATCAATAATAATAATCAATAAGTATTAATTATTAATAATAATCATTAATAATTATCTAATTATTTATTAATATAATTATTAATAATGATAATATCAATGATTAATAATAATCCATAAAATCAATTTAGCCTCAAATAAATAATGAAACATGTTCAATTTGGCTTAAAAAAATGTAAAAACAAGGTGTTGGAGAAGAATGTGAAAGTGCAATATGTGCTAACATTTAAGTTCCTTGCTCAGAACATGAGAAAGTTGGTGGTTCCTTTTAACATGAGACTTCAATATTCCAAGGGAAGAGGGTTTAGGTTGTAGTTAATATAGTATTTATAGGACTATTTCTCTTTATACCATTTGTATTCCATACACCTTTGACTATTGGATGTTCTTATAGGCACTTGCCAGTATTGTATTGCCAGTGTAACAGTATAGCTTCCGGTCCTCTCCTCGCTCCTCCCTGGGCTCCAACAAGGAACACAACGACAACAGCCACCCTCGAAGCAGCGTTACCCATGCAGAGCAAGGGAAACAACCACCCCGAGGCTCAGAGCGAGTGAAGTTTGAAACACTATTAGCGTCCGCTAACTAGCTAGCCATTTCACTTCGGTTACACCAGCCTCATCTCGGGAGTTGATAGGCTTCGAGTCATAAACAGCGCAGTGCTTGAAGCACAACAAAGTGCTGCTGGAAAAACGCAAAGAAAGTGCTGTTTGAATGAATGTTTACACGCCTGCTTCTGCCTACCACCGCTCAGTTAGATACTTAGATACTTGTATGCTCAATCAGATTATATGCAACGCTGGATACGTTAGATAATATCTAGTAATATCATCAACCATGTGTAGTTAACTAGTGATTATGATTGATTGATTGTTTTTATAAGATAAGTTTAATGCTAGCTAGCAACTTACCTTGGCTTACTGCATTTGCGTAACAGACAGTCTCCTTGTGGAGTGCAACGAGAGAGAGGCAGGTCGTTATAGCGTTGGACTAGTTAACTGTAAGGTTGCAAGATTGAATCCCCCGAGCTGACAAGGTGAAAATCTGTCATTCTGCCCCTGAACGAGGCAGTTAACCCACCGTTCCTAGGCAGTCATTGAAAATAAGAATGTGTTCTTAACTGACTTGCCTAGTTAAATAAAAATGAAATAAAAGGTGTAAAAAAAATAAGAAAAATAAATAAATTGGCGCCCAAAAATACCGATTGTTTTGAAAACTTGAAATCGGCCCTAATTAATCGGCCATTCCGATTAATCGGTCGACCTCTAGTCTATAGCAAGCGGGAACAGTGAGAGTCTTGTTTCTGGAAAGGTGCATTTTTAGAAGTAGAAGCTCGAATTGTTTGGGTACAGACTTGGATAGTATTACAGAACTCTGCAGGCTATCTTTGCAGTAGATTGCAACACTGCCCCCTTTGGCAGTTCTATCTTGGTGGAAAATTGTATAGTTATGGATGGAGATTTCAACGTTTTAGGTGGTTTTCCTAAGCCAGGAATCAGACATGACTAAGACATCCGGGTTGGCAGAGTGTGCTAAAGCAGTGAGTAAAACAAACTTAGAGAGGAGGCTTCTAATGTTAACATGCATGAAACCAAGGCTTTTACGGTTAGAGATGTCAACAAATGAGAGCACCTGGGGAATGGGAGTGGAGCTGGGCACTGCAGGGCCTGGATTCACCTCTACATCACCAGAGGAACAGAGGAGAAGTGGGATAAGGGTACGGCTAAATGCTATATGAGCTGGCGAGGGCTTTCTGAGCTAAAGGTTAGCTGATGACCGCTAGCAGTGGTTAGCTTACTAATAGTTGGTGGCTAGTTAGCTAGCTAGCTTCAGTTGAGTTATTCCAGCGCGGAGGTAAATAGACATACTTTAGGGAAAAAAAACAGATCCACACCACATTGGCTGAGGCAAAAATATTTCAAAGAACGCGAAGAAAAAGATATCTACGTCTGACTGCTACACCATCTTGGATCCAAATCCAAGATTTGCTACACCATCTTTGGATCCAAATTGAGCATATTGAGGTGACTAAACTGCTTGGATTAACCCTGGATTTGAAACTGCCATGGTAAAAACATGTTGATACAACAGTAGATAAGATGGGAAATGTCTGTGCTGCTCTGCCTTCTTAACAACACTGTCAACAAGGCAGGTCCCACAGGTTCTAGTTCGCTGCACCTGGACTACTGTTCAGTAGTGAGGTCAAGTGCCACAAAGAGGGATTTAGGCTCAGAACAGGGCAGCACGGCTGGCCCTTAAATGTACACTTAGAGCTAACAATAGATAATAAAATCCATGTCAATCTCTCATCGCTCAGAGTGGAGGAGAGGCTGATTTCATCGCTACTTGTTTTTGTAAGAAGTGTTGACATCCTGAATGAGTGATCTGTTTAAACTACTAGCACACAGCTCGGACACCCATACAAGACATGCTACATGTCTCTTCACAGTCCCCAAGAGGTCTCTTCACAGTCCCCAAGACAATAACACACTATGGGAGGTGCACAGGTAACTGATGCAAGCAGTAGAATCATATTTACAAAAACAGATAAAAATACACCTTATGGAACATTGTGGACTGTGAAGAGACACACATACAGACACACAGATAAAACACGCACACATGGATGTTGTATTCTAAATTTGTGACAGTGGAGTAGTGGCCTGAGGGAGCACACTAACATTAAGTGTTATGAAATGTAATTTCATGTCATTTGTTCATGTATTTACAGTAACTGCCTTATTAATGTTGCTGGACCCCAGGAAGAGTAGCTGCTGCCCTGGCAGGAACTAATGGGGATCCTTAATAAATAGAAATAGAAATATCCACTCTAATCTTCTCAGTACAGTGTTCTGTATGCTCTGCTTTCTGTGTACGTCCCAAATGGCACCCTATTCCATATATAGTGCATTACATTTGACGAGAGACATATGTGTCCAGGTCAAAAGTAGTGCACCAAATAAGGTTGGGATGCTCTACCTTCCTGTGGCTGTATTATTTTAACTGCCGGGAGAGAGAGAGACAGTGATAGAAAGAGAGAGGGAGGCCTGGCATGCCATTTTAGTACCATGCTAACATTTACTGAAATCAGTGTTTCTACCACTACCCCATCCCCTACTTCCTTTCATGTAATTATATTCCTGTGTTTTCTTCATCTCACACTCTGGCATGATGTCTCCCTCCATCCCTTCGTGCCTCACTCCGTCATCTATATGATGTTTTGATCCAGTGTTTCGACAACATCGGTCCATGTTGTTTTTCTCTCTCTCTCTCTCTCTCTCGCTCTCTCTCTCTCGCTCTCTCTCTCGCTCTCTCGCTTGCTCTCTCGGAGCGAGGCTCCCTGCAGTATTCAGCCTCTTCAGATTGACCCAAGCTCCATCTCTCTACCTCTGGCCTGCTATTGATCAAAGAGAGAGAGAGAGGGGAGAGAGCGAAGGAGGGAATGGACGCTGGGCTGGCCGGCACTCTCATCCCAAACTCCCTCAGTAAAGACAGAGAGAAAATGTCCAGCGAGACTGAGGCCAGATCTCTATCGGGTCGACCTTTCAGAGAGGAGGGCTTTTACACATAATACACCCCCCCCCCCACACACACACACACACACACACTGTGGTTGTGCATGTTCAGTTGTGAATGGGACATTCACATTATAATGTCAAGTGGTGGCTATGCTCTATCAATGTCACTACGTCAGGAGAAGTGTACAGGAGAGGTCGAACAGGGATGGGTTCTGGCCAAAAGTAGTGCACCAAATAGGGAATACACAGGGTATCATCTGGGAAACAGACGTCGTCACTGACTGGTATGTAGCCCTTGGCCCGCTCCACATGCCAAACTCAATGTGGTGTACAATAGCACCTGATCGAAGTACTAGCTTCAAGTCCAGGAGTGACAGTTGACTTTCTAGGTTTCAGGTAAGGTTACATGTCCTCTTATAAGGAAAACAAGGCAGTGCTCCACCTCTCTCTCTCTCTCTGTATTAAAACATCTCTCTCTGTATTAATAAGACTCTGTATTAAAACCTCGGTTAAAACATCTCCTTATTAAAACCTCTCTTTAATAAAATCCAGCTTTATTAAAACATCTATGTATTAAAACCTCTCTTTATTAGAACATTTCTGTCACGTTCTGACCTTAGCTCCTTTTTTATGTCTTTGTGTTAGGTTGGTCAGGGCGTGAGTTGGGGTGGGCATTCTATGTTTTGTTCTATTGTTTGTATTGCTATGTGTTTGGCCTGGTGCGGTTCCCAATCAGAGGCAGCTGTCAATCGTTGTCTCTGATTGAGAACCATACTTAGGCTGCCTGGTTTCGCCCTTGAATTGTGGGTAGTTGTTTTCTGTCTCTGTACCAGACAGGACTGTTTCGTTTATGTTATTTTTGTTCTAGAGTTCAGCGTAATTAAAAGAGCACGACGGTCGTTACACTCTCTATTAAAACCTCTCTCTATTAAACCTCTCTCTATTAAAACCTCTCTCTATTTAAAACTATCTCTATTTAAACCTCTAAAACATCGCTCTATTTAAACCTCTCTCTTAAAACCTCTCTATTTAAACCTCTCTCTTAAAACCTCTCTATTAAAACATCTCTCTATTTAAACCAATCTCTAAAACCTCTCTATTTAAACCTCTATTTAAACCTCTATTAAAACCTCAAAAACCTCTTAAAACCTCTCTCTATTTAAACCTCTATTTAAACCAAACTCTATTAAAACATCTCTCTATTTAAACCAATCTCTATTAAAACCTCTCTATTTAAACCTATATTAAAACCTCTAAAACAACGCTCTATTTGAACCTCTATTTAAACCAAACTCTATTAAAATCTCTCTATTTAAACCTCTCTATTTAAACCTCTCTATTTGAACCTCTAAAACGTCTCTCTATTTAAACCTCTATTCAATCATCTCTATTTAAACCTCTCTATTAAAACATCTCTCTATTTAAACCTCTATTAAAACATCTCTCTATTTAAACCAATCTCTATTAAAACCTCTATTAATGTTAAGAGTAAATGAGTGAAGAGGTGTGGAGTCAGGCGCAGAGAGCAAAGGATGTGGGAAAAACAACACGCTTTAATGTCCTGGAAACATAACATGAACAAAAGTGTAAACACAAATGAACAGAAATATAAACGGACAGCGTGAAACCCAAAATGCCAACAAAAATACACTCAAACAAGGAAACAGGAGAACAAGCCTGCACAAAACAGAAGCGGGCTGAACAGACTATATATAATCCTATCCTAACAACCAAACTAGAAACAGGTGCTACCAATTAGACAAAACTAAATGAACACAGAACAACGGATCGGCGATAGCTAGTAGACCGGCGACGACGACCGCCGAGCGCCACCCGAACCAGAAGGGGAGTCACCTTCGGTAATATTCGTGACAATTAAAACCTCTCTTAAAACCTCTCTCTTAAAACCTCTCTCTATTTAAACCTCTCTCTTAAAACCTCTCTATTTAAACCTCTCTCTATTTAAACCAATTTGTAAGTCGCTCTGGATAATAGCGTCTGCTAAATGACTTAAATGTAAATGTAATGTAAATGTAAACCAAACTCTATTAAAACCTCTCTATTTAAACATCTCTATTTAAACCTCTATTAAAATCTATATTTAAACCTCTATTAAAACCTCTAAAACCTCTTAAAACCTCTCTCTATTTAAGCCTCTATTTAAACAAATCTCTATTAAAACCTCTCTATTAAAACCTCTCTCTATTTCAACATCTCTATTTAAACCTCTCTCTATTAAAACCTCTCTTTATGAAAATATCTTGTATTAAAACTACAGGGGAGAGGGGGGGCATGAATTAGCCAATTGGAAGCTAAAGTGAGGAGGCAGACTAGTGGGCTTCATTCTGGGAGCTGGCAGATTTCGAGCCTGTTTTGTTCCCCGGTCCTGAATTAGTGGCGAGACATGCAACCCTCTTTCATGTTTGCCTCTGCCTCTCTGACAGGAAACCCACCCGATTTTGTCCTTGTCAAACCCCCACGCTCAGTGTCTGGCACAGATGAGTCACACACACACATGTACAAACACGCTAGCATACACAACACACACATGTACAAACACGCTAGCATACACAACACACACCTGTATGCACACGCTAGCATACACAACACACACCTGTATGCACATGCTAGCATACACAACACACACCTGTATGCACATGCTAGCATACACAACACACACCTGTATGCACATGCTAGCATACACAACACACACCTGTATGCACACGCTAGCATACACAACACACACCTGTATGCACACACTAGCATACACACACATGCACGCACACACGAGCATTCACATGCATACGCTAACCCACCTATCACATACACACACACACTCCTGCATACACACTCACACATGAATGTTTGACAGAACGACACACTTGTTTATATTTCCTTTTTTAAATATATACAGTATATATATTTCTATGTAGATAGATAGAAGAGGAAATATAAACACGTTTATTTATATAATAAAAGTGGGTTTTGGATGAATATTTTCAGCTTGGTATTCAGAAGAGATGTCTGACTTTGATTCTCCATTCTCATGAAGCTTTCAAACTTCTCTTACAAAAACATGTGTTTCTTACACGGTGGCATCCATGTTGGTGCCCTGAATACTAAGGATCTCTCGACTTCTTAGACAAAGGGTTAAATAGCTCTTAATAAACCACTGACAGTTATTAACCATGATGTTCTGGTTGTTTCATGTCTTCAGTAACCATGATGGTAATCTGCTGGTTTCTGGTGTCTATTTCTCTTGTCATGAGTTTCACATGGCTGCCAGCTCTTTGATGTTCTCTCATTGGCAGGTTGCTGCAAAAACACTGTGATTCATAATTAACAAACGGTATGAAATATTCAGTTGGGACTCAACTGTCTAGTGTACTACACACACACACACACACACACACACACACACACACACACACACACACACACACACACACACACACACACACACACACACACACACACACACACACACACACACACACACACACACACACACACACACACGCATGCATGCATGCACAAACACACAGACATATACACACACTGTCACCCCACCCCCTCACACCCAGACACAAAGCAAATGTACAATCTGCTTGTAGGAGGAGAGCCCTCTAACTGCTTCCCTAGATTGTACTGTTAGAGCTTCAGTCTATGTCTTATCATAGTTGATGTAAGGCACTAGTGGGAGTTAGATCTGAGAGGGGAACACTGTGTGATGTTGGGGGAGTCATGGCCGCCGTGCGAATAAACCTGTTTGGCCTGATTGAAGTGAACAAGTCTGTCTTCATAGATGGTGTGTATAACTCGCCTCAGGCCACCAAGCCATTTGGCACTCAATGACCCTCTCGCCGATCTTCTCTTTTCATTCCACGTCTCCCTCCTTCCATCTCTACCTCTATGGCTCTGCCAACTGTGTGAGGCGTCTAGCATCCAGAGAGAGGGAGAGAGAGAGAGATAGAGAGTGAAACCCTTTGGCCCCTCCCTCTGTTCTTTCTTCATTCTTGCATTTTTATCTCTAATTCTATCTTGCCCCCCCCCCCGGGGGGGGTGAGCAGGAGGTTGCAGGATGGGAGGGTAGGTAGTGGGTCTGGGGGGCAAGTTACTGTTTGATTCCTGGCTCACACCCCGAGGGGAGGTCATCACACAGCATCAGCATTGGATGGAGAAAAGAAGAGAGTGAGGAATGGAAGAGGGCGAGAGAGAAATGGAAAGGAGACAGAAGAAGGGAAGAGAGAGTGATGGAGCGGGAGAGTTGTGGGAGACAGAGAGAGAGAGAGAGAGAGAGAGAGAGAGAGAGAGAGAGAGAGAGAGAGAGAGAGAGAGAGAGAGAGAGAGAGAGAGAGAGAGAGAGAGAGAGAGAGAGAGAGAGAGAGAGAGAGAGAGAGAGAGAGAGAGAGAGAGAGAGAGAGAGAGAGAGAGAGAGAGGAATGAGTGGAGCTGCTTAGCTCCATTTATCTGTTAGTCAGTCAACATATTAACATAACCATTACAATAACAGGGAAGGTTTTCGTACATCTCCAGCTCTCTATTTCCCTCTCTCCCTCTCCCAATAGCCTGTCACTTTTAGTACCTCTCCTCTCAATTCATTTCAATTCAAGGGCTTTATTGGCATGGGAAACATGTGTTAACATTGCCAAAGCAAGTGTGGTAGATAATATATAAAGTGAAATAAACAATAAAAATTAACAGTAAACATTACACATACAGAAGTTTCAAAACAATAAAGACATTACAAATGTCATATTATATATATACAGTGTTTTAACAATGTACAAATGGTAAAGGATACAAGATAAAATAAATAAGCATAAATATGGGTTGTATTTACAATGGTGTGTGTTCTTCACTGGTTGCCCTTTTCTCGTGGCGACAGGTCACAAATCTTGCTGCTGTGATGGCACTGGAATTTCAACCAGTAGATATGGGAGTTTATCAAACTTGGATTTGTTTTCAAATTCTTTGTGGATCTGTGTAATCTGAGGGAAATATGTCTCTCTAATATGGTCATACATTGGGCAGTGCAGCTCAGTTTCCACCTCATTTTGTGGGCAGTGAGCACATAGCCTGTCTTCTCTTGAGAGCCATGTCTGCCTACGGCGGACTTTCTCGATAGCAAGGCTATGCTCACTGAGTCTGTACATAGTCAAAGCTTTCCTTAATTTTGGGTCAGTCACAGTGGTCAGGTATTCTGCTGCTGTGTACTCTTTGTTTTCTCATGATTTGGTTGGGTCTAGTTGTGCTGCTGTCCTGGGGCTCTTTAGGGTGTGTTTGTGTTTGTGAACAGAGCCCCAGGACCAGCTTCCTTAGAGGACTCTTCTCCAGGTTCATCTCTCTGTAGGTGATGGCTTTGTTGTGGAAGGTTTGGGAATCGCTTCCTTTTTTAAGTGGTTATAGAATTTAACGACTCTTTTCTGGATTTTGATAATTAGTGGGTATCGGCCTAATTCTGCTCTGCATGCATTATTTGGTCCTTCTGTGTGGTCCTTCTGTAGCTCAGTTGGTAGAGCATGGCGCTTGTAACGCCAGGGTAGTGGGTTTGATTCCTGGGACCACCCATATGTAGAATGTATGCACACATGACTGTAAGTCGCTTTGGATAAAAGCGTCCGCTAAATGGCATATATATTATTTGGTGTTCTACGTTGTACACGGAGGATATTTTTGCAGAATTCTGCGTGCAGAGTCTCAATTTGGTGTTTGTCCCATTTTGTGAAGTCTTGGTTGGTGAGCGGACCCCAGACCTCACAACCATAAAGGGCAATGGGCTCTATGACTGATTCAAGTAAATGTATGTTCCTTTTGATGGCATAGAATGCCCTTCTTGCCTTGTCTCTCAGATCGTTCACAGCTTTGTGGAAGTTACCTGTGGCGCTGATGTTTAGGCCAAGGTTTGTATAGTTTTTTGTGTGCTCTAGGGCAACAGTGTCTAGATGGAATTTGTATTTGTGGGCCTGGTGACTGGACCTTTTTTGGAACACCATTATTTTGGTCTTACTGAGATTTACTGTTAGGGCCCAGGTCTGACAGAATCTGTGCATACGATCTAGGTGCTGCTGTAGGCCCTCCTTGGTTGGTGACAGAAGCACCAGATCATCAGCAAACAGCAGACATTTGACTTCGGATTCTAGTAGGGTGAGGCCGGGTGCTGCAGACTTTTCTAGTGCCCGCGCCAATTCGTTGATTTTTATGTTGAAGAGAGTGGGGCTTAAGCTGCATCCCTGTCTCACCCCACGACCCTGTGTGAAGAAATGTGTGTGTTTTTTGCCAATTTTAACCACACACTTGTTGTTTGTGTACATGGATTTTATGTTGTATGTTTTACCCCCAACACCACTTTCCATCAGTTTGTATAGCAGACCCTCTTGCCAAATCTCTTGATTTTCCCTCTCCCAATAGCCTGTCACTTTTAGTACCTCTCCTCTCTCCATCTCTCGATTTTCCCTCTCTCAATAGTCTGTCACTTTTAGTACCTCTCCTCTCTACATCTCTAGATTTTCCCTCTCTCAATAGCCTGTCCACCTTTAGTACCTCTCCTCTCTCCATCTCTCGATTTTCCCTCTCTCAATAGCCTGTCACTTTTAGTACCTCTCCTCTCTCCATATTTCTATTTTCCCTCTCTCAATAGCCTGTCACTTTTAGTACCTCCCCTCTCTCCATCTCTCTATTTTCCCTCTCTCAATAGCCTGTCACTTTTAGTACCTCTCCTCATCTCTCTATTTTCCCTCTCTTTTTCTCATTTTTCCTCCGCTACCTTTTCTCGGTTCATCTTGGGTGAAAGTGAGAGACTTGTCACGATACCAGCATTTTGACTTCCATACCGATACCAGGTTTAGCATTATGATACTACGATATTATGATAAACTCGAAACCATCACCATACTCTATACCAAAACTATACCACAGTAAAAAAGAAGGCATATTAGCCAAAGTCAAAGAATGGCACTTGATCCAGACAGATGAGCTCAGCCACTGCTATGTTCAATCATTAGATATATTTTGAGTTCAATATCATTGCATTTTAATTGTTTTACGTCAACATTTTCAGAGACAGCCATGCATGCATTAGTGAATCAATTATACAATCATACAATTCATTTGACTTAGTGTTTTCTTCCAAGGCGCAATGCTAGGCATTATCACTGGGATATGAGGTAACAACAGAGCCTGACCTATTGTTTGGGTCTGTGGGATCCATTTACAATATTTACTAAAATAAAAATAAATGAATTATTGTTTCAAGCTGATACTCATTTCCCGTGAAGAACATGTAAAATAACACATTTTCATTGATTGTACACACTTTGTACATACGTGGTGTTCGGGACCCAAGGGTAATAAAAGTGTGGAAAAGCGTGTGTGTAGGTGAAAACAAGTAACAATGAATCAAAATGTTTTCTGTGTGTCTTCACTCAGTCTTCCTCCTCCCTGGGCCTGCTGTTTCAACACAGCACCAAGAACCTGTCTGTCTCCCAGCCCCTCTGTCTGTCTCTCTGCCTGTCTGTCTGTCTCTCTGCCAGTTGTGTGTGGATCCAAGAAGGACAGGAAGACACAGTACACATGCATCAAGTGCAAGAAATGCATTTGCAACACACACACAATGAAACTTTGTCCCTCATGTGGTGTGTAGACCATCCTTAAATTGTGTTCAATGGGGCTCATTTATCATTTCCATAAAATACTGTATGCAACATGTGTCCTTCCAATTTGTTCAGTTCAAAGCAATAAACATCAATAGTGATGAAAACCTTGCTTCATTTATATTTATTCAAGATAAACATAATGTCACACACTGACCTTAGAGAGCAGTTTGGGTGGGCATTCTATGTTCTGATTTATATGTCTTGTGTTTCTGAATTCTAATCAAATGTTCACACACCTGTATGTTATTATCACACACTATTTAGTTCAGTTCTGTGCACCCCATCACTGTGAGGTATTGTTTGTTTTGTGACACACTTCTATTCAGAGCTCTGGGTTTCCCGTAATTTAATCCTCCCGTGTATGATAGTTTTTGCCTATTCCCTGCCTGTACCTTAGCCTATTGGATTTCCTGTTATCAACCTATAGCCTGATCTCCCGGACGACGTTACTAGCCTTTTTCTGCCTGTACTGTTGCCTTTTTGGACCCATGTGTATGATCTTCTGCCTGCCCCTGGACCCAGCTACCTGCCTCCTCCTGTGGTCCTTAACAGTAAACACCTGCTGCGCCCTGCGCTTGAAACCAGCTCTCTGTCTCCCCTCGTGTTCATTACACCTCTCTCCTTATTTCACTCTCTCTTTCTCTCCATGTCTCTTCCCCTCTCTCTCCCTCACTCTCTGTCTCCATCTCGCTCTCTCCCTTGGCTCCCACTCTCTTTTCTTTCTCTCTGAAGATTGATTGGTAGGTAGGGAGGTGGTGTGTTTGTGCCTATAGGCTGTCCTGTGTGTAAAGACAATTGGAAGCTGATTGATTGGGTTAGGGCCCTGGTTGCTGCATACTGATAGATAGACGTTGTGGTATATTGCAGCACAGCCTGCAGGGTGCTGCAGAATTCTATGGTACGTTATTTTAGTGTCAGCCATTGTTGCCAGAAAGATGGAATTCACCACAATATGCCACCATCTTTCACAATCGGTTGCGGTATAAACTCAAAAATATTGAGGAAGAACCACTGTACATGCACCCTGACCACAGCCCGATATGCAGTGGTGGACAAAGTACCCAATTGTCATGAGTAAAAGTAAAGATTCCTGAATATAAATTGACTCAAGTATAAGAGAAAGTCAACCAGTAACCCCTACCTGAGTAAAAGTTTAAAAGTATTTGTTATTAAATATACTTAAATATCAAAAGTTAATGTAAATGCTAAAATATACTTAAGTGTCAAAAGTAAATATATAAATAATTGCAAATTCCTTATATTAAGCAAACCAGACAGCACCATTCTCTTGTTTATTTATTTATATTGATAGCCAGGGGCACACTCCAATACTCAGACATAATTTACAAACAAAGCATGTGTTTAGTGAGTCCGTCAGATCAGAGGCAGTAGGGATGACCAGGGATGTTCTCTTGATAAGTGTGTGAATTAGACCATTTTCCTGTCCTGCTAAGAATTAAAGTTGTGACGATTACTTTTGGCTATCAAATCAAATTTTATTTGTCACACACACATGGTTAGGAGATGTTAATGCGAAGGTAGCGAAATGCTTGTGCTTCTAGTTCTGGCAATGCAGTAATAACCAACTAGTAATCTAGCCAAAAAATTCACAACAACAACCTCATACACACAAGTGTAAAGGGATGAAGAATATGTACATAAAGATATATGAATGAGTGATGGTACAGAACGGCATAGGCAAGATGCAGTAGATGGTATCGAGTACAGCATATACATATGAGATGAGTAATGTAGGGTATGTAAACATATAAAAGTGGCATTGTTTAAAGTGGCTAGTGATACATGTGTTACATAAAGATGGCAAGATGCAGTAGATAGTATAGAGTACAGTATATACAGTGGGGCAAAAAAGTATTTAGTCAGCCACCAATTGTGCAAGTTCTCCCATTTAAAAAGATGAGAGAAGCCTGTAATGTTCATCATAGGTACACTTCAACTATGACAGACAAAATGAGAAAAAAATCCAGAATATCACATTGTATGATTTTTAATGAATTTATTTGCAAATTATGGTGGAATATAAGTATTTGGTAACCTACAAACAAGCAAGATTTCAGGCTCTCACAGACCTGTAACTTCTTCTTTAAGAGGCCCCTCTGTCCTCCACTCGTTACCTGTATTAATGGCACCTGTTTGAACTAGTTATCAGTATAAAATACACCTGTCCACAACCTCAAACAGTCACACTACAAACTCCACTATGGCCAAGACCAAAGAGCTGTCAAAGGACACCAGAAACAAAATTGTAGACCTGCACCAGGCTGGGAAGAGTGAATCTGCAATAGGTAAGCAGCTCAGTTTGAAGAAATCAACTGTGGGAGCAATTATTAGGAAATGGAAGACATACAAGACCACTGATAATCTCCCTCGATCTGGGGCTCCACGCAAGATCTCACCCCGTGGGGTCAAAATGATCACAAGAACGGTGAGCAAAAATCCCAGAACCACACGGGGGCACCTAGTGAATGACCTGCAGAGAGGTGGGACCAAAGTAACGAAGCCTACCATCAGTAACACACTACGGCGCCAGGGACTCAAATCCTGCAGTGCCAGACGTGTCCCCCTGCTTAAGCCAGTACATGTCCAGCCCCGTCTGAAGTTTGCTAGAGAGCATTTGGATGATCCAGAAGAAGATTGGGAGAATGTCATATGGTCAGATGAAACCAAAATATAACCTTTTGGTAAAAACTCAACTCGTCGTGTTTGGAGGACAAAGAATGCTGAGTTGCATCCAAAGAACACCATACCTACTGTGAAGCATGGGGTGGAAACATCATGCTTTGGGGCTGTTTTTCTGCAAAGGGACCAGGATGACTGATCCGTGTAAAGGAAATAATGAATGGGGCTCTTTTGCACACCAATGGGGCTCTTTTGCACACCAATATCTCTACCTGTACATGATCATCTGATCATTTATCACTCCAGTGTTAATCTGCAATATTGTAATTATTCGCCTACCTCCTCATGCCTTTTGCACACATTGTATATAGACTCCCCCTTTTTTTCCTTTTTTTTCTACTGTGTTATTGACTTGTTAATTGTTTACTCCATGTGTAACTCTGTGTTGTCTGTTCACACTGCTATGCTTTATCTTGGCCAGGTCGCAGTTGCAAATGAGAACTTGTTCTCAACTAGCCTACCTGGTTAAATAAAGGTGAAATAAAATAAAAATAAATCGTGAGATTTTGAGTGTAAACCTCCTTCCATCAGCAAGGCATTGAAGATGAAACATGGCTGGGTCTTTCAGCATGACAATGATCCCAAACACACCGCCCGGGCAACGAAGGAGTGGCTTCGTTAGAAGCATTTCAAGGTCCAGGAGTGGCCTAGCCAGTCTCCAGATCTCAACCCCATAGAAAATCTTTGGAGGGAGTCCCTTTAGTAGTTTCCCCCCGGTGATGCGTTGTGCAGACCTCACTACCCTCTGGACAGCCTTACGGTTGTCGGCGGAGCAGTTTCCCGTACCAGGTGGTGATACACCCGACAGATTGCTCACGATTGTGCATCTGTAAAAGTTTGTGAGTGATTTTGGTGACAAGCCAAATTTCTTCAGCCTCCTGAGGTTGAAGAGGTGCTGCTGCGCCTTCTTCACCACGCTTTCTGTGTGAGTGGACCAATTTAGTTTGTCTGTGATGTGTACACCAAGGAACTTAAAACTTATTACCCTCTCCACTACTGTCCCGTTGATGTGGATAGGCGGTGCTCCCTCTGCTGTTCCCTGAAGTCCATGATCATCTCCTTTGTTTTGTTGACATTGAGTGTGAGGTTATTTTCCTGACACCACACTCTGAGGGCATTCACCTCCTCCCTGTAGGCCGTCTCGTCGTTGTCAGTATCAAGTATCAAGACTACCACTGTAGTGTCGTCTGCAAACACGTTGATTGAGTTGGAGGCGTCATGGGTGAACAGGGAGTACAGGAGAGGGCTCAGAACACACCCTTGTAGGGCCCCAGTGTTGAGGATCAGCAGGGTGGAGATGTTGTTACCTACCCTCACCACCTGGGGGCGGCCCGTCAGGAAGTCCAGTACTCAGTTGCACAGGGCGCGGTCGAGACCCAGGGTCTTGAGCTTGATGACGAGTTTGGAGGGTACTATGGTGTTAAATGCTGAGCTGTAGTCGATGAACAGTATTCTCACATAGTTATTCCTCTTGTCCAGATGGGTTAGTGCAGTGTGGTTGCGATTGCGTCGTCTGTGGGGTGATAAGCAATTTGGAGTGGTCTAGGGTGTCAGGTAGGGTGGAGGTGATATGGTCCTTGACTTGTCAAGGAAAATGTATATAGTAAAAAAAAACATACATTTCTTTAGGAATGTAGTGAAGATAAGTATAAATTTGTCAAAATTTTAAGTAGTGAAGTAAAGTACAGATACCCCCCAAAACTATTTAGTAGTACTTTCATCATTGGCTGTATGTAGACCAGACCTGGTGCTATTTTCTTTTGACTGCCTGAAGTCCAGGTTGACGGGATTTACACGTTTTAAATGTTTCTATCAGTTTCAATGCAACAGGTAGGTTCAATCAAGCACAAAGCTGCAGTACTTAAAATTATTCTAAATAGTATTTCAACCCAGGTCTGAGCAAGGCCCTGGGCAACCAACTTACTTCTTAACCAGTATTTATGTATTTTTCACAGAGCGCGTCCATGTGTAGACCATTTTTTATTTCTACTTTTTATCCTACCATGGTTGTAGTCGATCACAACTGACATTCAGACCCAGTATGTATTGTGTTTGTTCATCATCCATCCTTCATTCTCTGTGTTGGTAGGAGGGTGCTGAGGAGAGCTCAGGCCCATATCCCATCGGGAGGCAGTGGAATCTCAGACCAGATTAACATAGTGCAAAAAGAGTCAATGCAGATAGTCCAGGTAACTGTTGGTTAATTATTTAAATAACTTTTTTAGCAGTTTAGCGAGAAAGGGAAGGAAGGAGGGAGAGAGAGAGAGCGGGACAAAGGTACGGATGGATGGATGGAGCAATGGAGAGAAGGAGCGAAGGAGATATGGATGGAGTGAAGGAGAGTGGGAACGAGGGAGAAAGGGAAGGATGGAGAAATAGAGGAAGGGAGCGAGGGAGAAAGGGATGGAGGGAGGGAGAGAGGGCGAAATGGAAGGAGGGAGCGAGGGAGAAATGGAAGGAGCAAGCGAGGGAGAAAGGGAAGGATGGAGGGAGCGAAGGAGAAAGGGAAGGAGGGAGTAAGGGAGAAAGGGAAGGAGAAAGGGAGTGAGGGAGAAAGGAAATGAAGGAAGGAGGGAGAGAGGGAGAAAGAGAAGGAGGTAGGGAGAGAGGGAGAAAGGGAAGGAGGGAGCTAGGGAGAAAGGGAAGGATGGAGGGAGTGAAGGAGAAAGGGAAGGAGGGAGTAAGGGAGAAATGGAAGGAGAAAGGGAGTGAGGGAGAAAGGGAATGAAGGAAGGAGGGAGAGAGGGAGAAAGAGAAGGCGGGAGGGAGCGAGGGAGAAAGAGAAGGAGGGAGGCAGCGAGGGAGAAAGAGAAGGAGGGAGGGAGCGAGGGAGAAAGGAGGGATGGAGTGAGGGAAAAAGTTAAGGAGGGAGGGATGGAGAAAGAGAAGGAGGGAGGGAGAGAGGGAGAAAGGAGGGAGGGAGCGAGGGAAAAAGATAAGGAGGGAGCGAGGGAGAAAGAGAAGGAGGGAGGGAGCGAAGGAGAAAGGAGGGAGGGAGCGAGGGAAAAAGATAAGGAGGGAGGGAGAGAGGGAGAAAGGGAGAAAGGGAAGGAGGGAGCTAGGGAGAAATGGAAGGATGGAGTAAGGGAGAAAGGGAAGGAGAAAGGGAGTGAGGGAGAAAGGGAAGGAGGGATGGAGCGAGGGAGAAAGGGAAGGAGGGAGGGAGATAGAGGGAAAATGAAAGATGGAGGGATGTAGGTTGACCTTGAGGGTTCCTTCTCTATCTTGCAATTTTCAGGCCAGGGGAGAGTTGATCTTGTGAACGTTGTATAGAGGCAGGGCTGGCAGGGGATGGGGCCCATAGGGGCTGTGTGGGTCTGCCTTTTACCTCTTTTCAATCAAACAACAGGACTGAGTGGTAAGTAGGAAACACCAGGGAACAACACACACATACACACATACGCACACACACATACATTTAGTAACCTCTTTAGCCCTCTTTGTTTCGGAAACAACATAGGCTATTCTCAGGAATAGAATCCACCATGAATTGTTGAGAGGGAAATTGATGTGCCATTAGAATGCCTTTATTACTTTTCTATCAGGAGCTGGAGGATAACCTTGTGGTTTTAGAGTGGACAGGAGATGAGAGAGAAGGAAAGAGAGGGATAGGGAGAGAGAGAGAGAGAGAGAGAGAGAGAGAGAGAGAGAGAGAGAGAGAGAGAGAGAGAGAGAGAGAGAGAGAGAGAGAGAGAGAGAGAGAGAGAGAGAGAGAGAGAGAGAGAGAGAGAGAGAGAGAGAGAGAGAGAGAGAGAGAGAGAGAGAGAGAGAGAGAGAGAGAGAGAGAGAGAGAGAGAGAGCAGTGCTGGAGGAAGATATAAAATCCCAGCACATCAGACTGGCTCCATCAGTGTCACGAGAATTACGTTCTCAATGTTCATGAACCCATTTGAATTAATTACTCAGCCTGAAACCCAGAATTTGTAAGAAACTGGTTGAAATGAATCAGACGGAGGCCCAGCTTCAGTAGTCCAAATATTTATTTACGAGAGTGTGCTAGCCTGTTGTACAAAAGAATTCATTTTATACTGGCTTCTCACACACAAATTCACACAAACATACGCCCACACATTCACACAAACATATGCGAACACATTCACACAAACATACGCACACACATACTTCCACACAAAACGGAATGTGTCCAACGCACATACTGTCTCACTACCCAGCCGACAGAGAGTAGGGAGACCTTGTCCTTGAGACGTCCCGTTCTCTCCCAAATCTCTAGTCAGGTCGGCACCGAATATTGCTCAGACAACCTGTGCTCAAGACACTATAATAGACATATTGTTTGACTGACTAAAACTACACACATCATTAATTATAACTTTATGATTCTAGTCAATTTCTACAATGATATAGTTTCTGAGTGGAGTATTGTAATCATTCCTTTAAAGCTATAAATTCCATCAACAATCAGGACAAGCAGTGGGGGCATTGGGGAAGGAGATGGGGCCAGTTGCTTGAGGGCGGCATTTTTTAAGTCCGTCTTTGACTTTTTCTAAATCAGTCTATATAACACACTGCCAGAATCCTACTAGTTCTAACCAGTTATGACCAGTTTTAGGCGGGCAGTTTTTAGAATGTTTTTTTCCCCATTGCCCCTCGACCACAAGGCCTTCTCTGCTCCTTCTCCCGACAGTGGAAGTCAGTTGTAGGTACCATGCCCAGTTGATAATCACCCGGATAATTGCCTCAAAACTGACCCTAAACGATAGCTAAACTGATTTCACATATACAGTTGAAGTCGGACGTTTACATACACCTTAGCCAAATACATTTAAACTCAGTTTATCACAATTTCTGACATTAAATCCAACTAAAACATTCCTGTCTTAGGTCAGTTAGGATAACCACTTTATTTTACGAATGTGAAATGTCAGTATAATACTAGAGAGAAGGATTTCTTTCAGCTTTTATTTCTTTCATCACATACCCAGTGGGTCAGAAGTTTACATACACCCAAATAGTATTTGGTAGCACTGACTTTGAATTGTTTTGGCCCCTTCCTCCTGATAGAGCAGGTGTATGTGAGTTAGGTTTGTAGGCCTCCTTGCTCCCACATGCTTTTTCAGTTATGCCCACACATTTTCTATGGGATTGAGGTCAGGGCTTTGTAATGACCTCTCCAATACCTTGACTTTGTTGTCCATAAACCATTTTGCCACAAAATTGGAAGTATGCTTGGTCATTGTCCAATTGGAAGACACATTTGCGACCAAGCTTTAACTTCCTGACTGATGTCTTGAGATGTTGCTTCAATATATCCACATAATTGTTCAATTTATGATGCCATCTATTTTGTGAAGTGCACCAGCCCCTCCAGCAGCAAAACACCCCCACAACATGCTGGCACCCCCGTGCTTCACTGTTGGGATGGTGTTCTTCGGCTCGTAAGCCTCCCCCTTTTTCCTCCAAACATAACAAGTGTCATTATGACGAAACAGTTCTATTTTTGATTCACTAGCCCAGAGGACATTTCTCCAAAAAGTATGATCTTTGTTCCCACGTGCAGTTTCAAACCATAGTCTGGCTTTTTTATGGCGGTTTTGGAGCAGTGGCTTCTTCCTTGCTGAGTGGCCTTTCAGGTTATGTCGATATATGACTTGTTGTACTGTGGATATAGATACGTTTGTACCTGTTTCCTCCAGCATCTTCACAAGGTCCTTTGCTGTTGTTCTGGGATTGATTTGTACTTTTTGCAAGCAAAGAGACACTGGGTTTGAAGGTAGGCCTTGAAATACATCCACAGGTACACCTCCAATTAACTCAAATGAATTAAATTAGCCTATCAGAAGCTTCTGAAGCAATGACATTATTTTGTGGAATTTTCCAAGCTGTTTAAAAGCACAGTCAACTTAGTGTATGTAAACTTCTGACCAACTGGAATTGCGATACAGTGAGTTCTAAGTGAAATAATATGTCTGTAAACAATTGTTGGAAAAATGTATTGTGTCATGCACAAAGTAGATGTCCTAACCGACTTGACAAAACTGTAGTTTGTTAACAAGAAATGAGTGGAGTGGTTGAAAAATGAGTTTTAATGACTCAAACCTAAGTATATGTAATTTTCCGACTTCAACTCTATACACATATATCACCAACAACAATAACAACAAAGTATGATGGGGGAGAGAGGCGGAGAATTTGAGAGTCAGCTGATGAGCGAGATCAAGTAAAAGATGCATAGGCTAATTATGGAATCACATATTGATGAGCGAGGTCAAGTAAAAGATGCATAGGCTAATTATGGAATCACATATTGATGAGCAAGGTGAGGCGAACAATGCATAGGCTAATTATGGAATCACATATTGATGAGCGAGGTCAAGCGAACGATGCATAGGTTAATTATGTATGCTATACCTATTGATGAGCAAGGTCAAGCGAACAATGCATAGGCTAATTATGTAATGACCTATTGATGAGCAAGGTGAGGCGAACAATGCATAGGCTAATTATGTAATGACCTATTGATGAGCAAGGTGAGGCGAACAATGCATAGGTTAATTATGTAATGACCTATTGATGAGCAAGGTGAGGCGAACAATGCATAGGCTAATTATGTAATGACCTATTGATGAGCAAGGTGAGGCGAACAATGCATAGGCTAATTATGTAATGACCTATTGATGAGCAAGGTGAGGCGAACAATGCATAGGCTAATTATGTAATGACCTATTGATGAGCAAGGTCAAGCGAACAATGCATAGGCTAATTATGTAATGACCTATTGATGAGCAAGGTCAAGCGAACAATGCATAGGCTAATTATGTAATGACCTAATGATGAGCAAGGTCAAGCGAACAATGCATAGGCTAATTATGTAATGACCTATTGATGAGCAAGGTCAAGCGAACAATGCATAGGCTATCAAAGATAGAGGATGATTACGAGATCACAGGGTGGCGTCCTTACCTTTTTTTGTAAAAAGCTACATTTGTGCTCTCTAATTTAACTGACTTGCATAGTTAACCTCTAGTGTCGATCAATCCCATATCCGGGAGCGTAATTATAGCCTCGAGCTCATTACCATAACACAACGTTAACTATTCATTAAAATCGCAAATGAAATAAATATATTCACTCACAAGCTTAGCCTTTTGTTAACAACACTGTCATCTCAGATTTTCAAAATATGCTTTTCAACCATAGCTACACAAGCATTTGTGTAAGAGTATTGATAGCTAGCATAGCATTAAGCCCAGCATTCAGCAGGCAACATTTTCACAAAAACAAGAAAACCATTCAAATAAAATCATTTACCTTTGAAGAACTTTGGATGTTTTCAATGAGGAGACTCTCAGTTAGATAGCAAATGTTCAATTTTTCCAAAAAGATTGCTTGTGTAGGAGGAATCGCTCCGTTTTGTTCATCACATTTTCTAAGAACAAAATCCGAAAATGTAGTCTCTACAACGCCAAACTTTTACCAAATTAACTCCATAATATCGACAGAAACATGGCAAACGTTGTTTAGAATCAATCCTCAAGGTGATTTTCACATATCTATTCGATGATAAATAATTCATGGCAGCTGTGTTTCTCGTCGAAGCAAACAAAAAATACACGCAGCTGGAGATTACGCAATAATTGCAACGGAGGACACCAAGCGGCCACCTGGTAGATGTAGTCTCTTAAGGTCAATCTTCCAATGATTTGCCTACAAATACGTCACAATGCTGTCGACATCTTGGGGAAACGACAGAAAGTCTAAGCTCATTCGTGACCCATACACAGCCATATAAGGAGACATTGGAACACAGCACATTCAAAATCTGGGGCACTTCCTGTATGACATTTCATCTTGGTTTCGCCTGTAGCATTAGTTCTGTGGCACTCACAGACAATATCTTTGCAGTTTTGGAAACGGCAGAGTGTTTTCTTTCCAAAGCTGTCAATTATATGCATAGTCAAGCATCTTTTCGTGACAAAATATCTTGTTTAAAACGGGAACGTTTTTTTATCCATAAATTAAAAGAGTGCCCCCTATATCCAAGAAGTTAAGAACAAATTCTTAATGACGGCCTACCCCGTCAAACCTGGACAACGGTGGCCAATTGTACACCTCCCTTTTGAACTTCCCATCACAGCCGAATGTGATGCAGCCTAGATTCAAACCAGGTACTGCAGTGACGCCTCTTGCACTGAGATGTAGTGTCTTAGATCACTGTGCCACTCGGGAGCCCCAAATTAACCTTTATGAATGGCTGGGTTAATCATTTAAATTAACAGTGGACCTAATTGGTTCCAACATTTTAAATGGACCTCAGGGGGAACACTGTCACAACCAGTTAATTTGCCTTTATTCATGTTATCGAATGCCCTTTTGATATCATGGAGAGAGATTTGGGCTCCCAGCCAGCTTCCTCAGTTGAGAGGAGTTCTTATGTTTTTTAAAAAGGACTTGATCTGGCTTGGTGTGTATTTACAATCAAAAGTGTACAATTCATTATAGAAACTTAAGAATGTTTTGTCGATTCATTTGGGTTCTCATAGTAATTCACCTGATTCAGATTCAATATTTGCAATATCCGCAATAACCTTTATTTAACCTTTATTACAGCGAAGCTTGTTAGCCAGTAGTCAGCTTGGTGGATTACCATGGAAGTAATGGTTGAGTTAACCAAATCTGACCATAACTCTATGCTCTTGATTCCTGCTTACAAGCTAAAATTAAAGCAGGAAGCACCGATGACTTGGTCTCTAAAAAAAGTGGTCAGATGAATCAGATATTAAACTACAGGACTGATTTGCTATCATAGACTGGAATATGTTCCTGGATTCTTCCAATTGCATTGAGGAGTACATCACATCAGTCACTGGCTTTATCAATAAGTGCAACAAGGGCATCGTCCCCACAGTGACTGTATGTGCATAACCCAACCAGAAGCCATGGATTACAGGAAACAGGGTAGAGCTGGTGCTTTCAATGAGCGGGACTCTAACCCGGAAGCCCATAAGAAGCGTCAATACGGGACTAAGATCGAATCGTACTACACCGGCTCGTCGGATGTGGCAGGGCTTGCAAACTATTACAGACTAAAAAGGGAATCACAGCCGAGAGCTGTCTTTGTGACACAAGCCTACCAGACGAGCTAAATATCTTCTATGCTCGCTTCAAGGCAAGTAACACTGAAACATGCATCAGAGCATCAGCTGTTCCTGACGACTGTGTGATCATGCTCTCCGCTGCCAATGTGAGTAAGATCTTTGAACAGGTCAACATTCACAAGGCCGCTGTGCCAGACAGATTATCAGGATGTGTACTCTGAGCATGCACTGACCAACTGGCAAGTGTCTTCTTCGACATGTTCAACCTCTCCCTGTCTGAGTCTGTAATATCATCATGTTTCAAGCAGACTACCATTGTTCCTGTGCCCAAGAACATTAAGGTGACCTGCCTAAATGGCTACCGACCCGTAGCACTCACGTCTGTATCCATGACATGCTTTGAAAGGCTGGTCATGGCTCACATCAACACCATTATGCCAGAAACCCTAGACCCACTTCAATTTGCATGCCGCACCAACAGATCCACACATGATGCAATCTCTATTGCACTCCACACTGCCCTTTCACACCTGGACAAAAGGAACACCTATGTGAGAATGTTATTCATTGACTACAGCTCAGCATTCAACAGCATAGTGTCCTCAAAGCTCATCACTAAGCTAAGGACCCTGGGGCCATCTCACATTGTTTTAATCTTGTGTTTTTATCAATTATCTGGATGTGAAGCCCCCTCCCCCACCCCGCACCTTGACTAACCATATCAATGTATGCATTGTCGTGGCGAATTGTGTTCTGTATTTGCACTGAGTGAATGTGCGGTTCAGAATGCATAATCACGAATAAGCCTTATGTTTCTCTGTCAACACACTCACTCACACATATGCAAACACACTCACACACACACAAACACACACACACACACACACACACACACACACACACACACACACACACACACACACACACACACACACACACACACACACACACACACACACACACACACACACACACACACACACACACACACACACACACACACACACACACACACACAAATAAACTAAAAGTGGGGTGAAGGGGAGAAAACAAATACACACACAAATAAAATTAGAAATAATAAACACGACAATAAGACATTCAGACTTTAAAACCAACAATCTGAGCATCTGGACCTCCAGAACCACTCACCTGTGCATCTGGACCTCTCAAACCAATAATCTGAGCATCTGGACCTCCAGAATCACTCACCTGTGCATCTGGACTTCTCAAACCAATAATTTGAGCATCTGGACCCCCAGAACCACTCACCTGTGCATCTGGACTTCTCAAACCAATAATCTGAGCATCTGGACCTCCAGAACCAATCACCTGTGCATGTGGACCTCTCAAACCAATAATCTGAGCATCTGGACCTCCAGAACCACTCACCTGTACATCTGGACTTCTCAAACCAATAATTTGAGCATCTGGACCCCCAGAACCACTCACCTGTGCATGTGGACCTCTCAAACCAATAATCTGAGCATCTGGACCTCCAGAACCACTCACCTGTGCATCTGGACTTCTCAAACCAATAATCTGAGCATCTGGACCTCCAGAACCAATCACATGTGCATGTGGACCTCTCAAACCAATAATCTGAGCATCTGGACCTCCAGAACCACTCACCTGTGCATCTGGACTTCTCAAACCAATAACCTGAGCATCTGGACCTCCAGAACCACTCACTTGTGCATCTGGACTTGTCAAACCAATAATCTGAGCATCTGGACCTCCAGAACCACTCACCTGTGCATCTGGACTTCTCAAACCAATATTCTGAGCATCTGGACCTCCAGAATCACTCACCTGTGCATCTGGACTTCTCAAACCAATAATCTGAGCATCTGGACATCCATAACCACTCACCTGTGGATCTGGACTTCTCAAACCAATAATCTGAGCATCTGGACCTCCAGAACCACTCACCTGTGCATCTGGACTTCTCAAACCAATAAGCTGAGCATCTGGACCTCCAGAACCAATCATCTGTGCAGCTGGACCACCAGAACCAATCACCTGTGCAACTGGACCTCCAGAATAAGTCACCTGTGCATCTGGACCTCCAGAACCATTAATCTGTGCATCTGGACCTCCAGAAACATTAACCTGTGCACCTGGACCTCCAGAACCAATCATCTAAGTACCTGGACCTCCGGAATAAGTCACCTGAGCATCTGGACCTCCAGAACCATTAACCTGTGCATCTGGACCTCCAGAACCAATCATCTAAGTACCTGGACCTCCAGAATAAGTCATCTGTGCATCTGGACCTCCAGAATAAGTCACCTGTGCATCTGGACCTCCAGAACCATTAACCTGTGCATCTGGACCTCCAGAACCATTAACCTGTGCACCTGGACCTCCAGAACCAATCATCTAAGTACCTGGACCTCCAGCTAGCTGCTTAATGGAGAAAAATACTCTATCCCCTCTGGCATTCAGATAATGTGTGTTTCATTTAGCCTGGTCTCCCAGTGTGTTAATATTGTGCTCTGAACCTCCAGGCATCCTCCTGTGTTTGAATAAGGTAAAGATGCTGAGACCCAGGAGGGGTGCCTGATTACTTTCATATTCATGAGAGCAAATTGGAGATGCCTTACATGTTCTCCTCAATTGCATTACTGTTTCTCAGCGTCTTTTGGGGTGAATGTCTATATTAGTATGAGCTGGAGATGTGTAGGTTGCCCTCAAAACAAAGAGGTCAATTTCTCTATTTTTCTCTCTCATCCTTTTTTCTCACTCTCTCTATTTTTCTTTCTCCACTCTCACTATCTCTACTATCTTTATCGCTCTTTTTCTCTCTCCCCTCCCTTTTCTACTTTTTTTAGTTTTACCTTTATTTAACTAGGCAAGTCAGACAGCCTAGGAACAGTGGTTAACTGCCTGTTCAGGGGCAGAACGACAGATTTGTACCTTGTCAGCCTTCCGGTTACTAGTTACTAGTCCAACACTCTAACCACTAGGCTACCCTGCCGACCCAACTCTCTTTCCCCCTCTCCCTATCTATCTTTCTTTCCTCTATCTCTCTTTCTCATTCCTCTTCTCCCCTCTCTCTACCTCTCTTTCACACCTCTCTCGTTCTTCCCTCTCTCTCTCTACTCCCCTCTCTCTCTCTCTTTCGCCCCTCTTTCTTTTCCCCTTTCTGTCTTCACCCCTCTCTCCCCGTTCTGTCTTCACCCCTCTCTCCCATTTCTGTCTTCACCCCTCTCTCCCGTTCTGTCTTCACCCCTCTCTCCCCTTTCTGTCTTCACCCCTCTCTCCCCTTTCTGTCTTCACCCCTCTCTCCCCGTTCTGTCTTCACCCCTCTCTCCCCGTTCTGTCTTCACCCCTCTCTCCCCTTTCTGTCTTCACCCTCTCTCCCCTTTCTGTCTTCACCCCTCTCTCCCCTTTCTGTCTTCACCCCTCTCTCCCTTATCTGTCTTCACACCTCTCTCCCCTTTCTGTCTTCACCCCTCTCCCCCCTTTCTGTCTTCACCCCTCTCTCCCTTATCTGTCTTCACCCTTCTCTCCCCTTTCTGTCTTCACCCTTCTCTCCCCTTTCTGTCTTCACCCTTCTCTCCCCTTTCTGTCTTCACCCTCTCTCAGCTCTCTGTCTTCTCCCCTCTCTATATCTCTCTTTCTCCTATATCTCTTCTCCCCTATCTATATATCTGTCTCCACTCCTCTCTATATATCTCTTTCTCCCCCTCTCACTTTATCTCTCTTTCTCCCCTCTCTCTACTCTCCTCTCTCTATATTTCTTTCTCCCCTCTCTCTAATCTCCTCTCTCTATCTCTCTTTCTCCCCTCTCTTTTCTCCCCTCTCTCCCCTCTCTGTCTTCTCCCCCCTCTCTTGCTCTCTTTCTCCCCTCTCTCTTTCTCTCCCCTCTCATCTCTCTTCTCCCCTCTGTCTTCTCCCCTCTATATATATCTTTCTCCCCCCTCTCTCTCTTTCTCCCCCTCTCTTTTCCCACTCTCTCTTCTCCCCTATCTCTGTCTTCATCTCTCTTTCTCCCATCTTTCTCTCTTACCACCCTCTCTCACTCTCTCTTTCTCCAGCTCTCTTTCTCCATCTCTTTTACTCCCCTCTCTCAGTCACTCACTCTCCCCTCTCTCTTCTCCCCTCTCTATTCTCACCCCTCCCTCCCGTCTCTCTCTCTCTCTCTCTTTCTATCCTTTTGTCTCATTTGTCCCTCCCTCTTTCTTTACCACTCTCCCTCTCCTTTCTCTCTTTGAGTCAGAGTTGAGCGCTTTTAAAAAGATTTAAAGTTGAGTTGCAGCCCTACATCCTAATCCTTCACTAACTGTTAATTCTAACAGTATGCTCCACTTCTAAAGACGTGGAAGACTGACAATCAAATGTCAGGGGAAAAGGAGAGGATCGAGTGCTTCTGGAGATTAATTCAGGGGGCGAGACAGAGAGTGATATAGTCAGAGAGATGGGTCTTCAGATCCCCTGTAAAACTATACTAGTTGCCATCCTCTCTTTTATAAAGGCTGCCATTTCCATCTGTCTCATAGCCGGCTGTTAAATGGCTTTCAGAGTATTATGAGAATGTCCTAGTGCAGGGGTGATCTTCATCTTACTCTCTTTATCGCAGATCCTTTAAGCTCCTAAGGATTTAGTGGAAGCCACAATTTCAAAATGTTCCAACTGGATCTATCTATTTATTTAATTTCATTGCATTGTTTGCCCGTGTCTGTGTGTGGCCCGTTCCTATCGATCAAGACCCCTCCCTGCAGGAACATACTGTATATACTGTAGCATCAGCGTCACTTAGGGTGGAAGAAAGAAGGAAAGAAAGGAACTGCAGCTCTGTGTATGAGCTACAGTGCAATGTATAATGATTCCAGGGAATGGACAGAGCCAATCAGTATGGAGGAGGGGTGAGTGAACAGTGTGATGGAAATCCATGCTGCCTGCTGGGGCGCCATACTAAGATGGCTATCCATTAGTAAAGAATAGCGGCCTGTGCATTCCTAAGCCGAGGCAGCTAGTCCCTCCGAGAGGTATTATCTATCCAAGGCCGATATCAGCACAAGACTGCCTGACTCAAAACCATCTCTCTCTCTCTCTCTCTCTCTCTCTCTCTCTCTCTCTCTCTCTCTCTCTCTCTCTCTCTCTCTCTCTCTCTCTCTCTCTCTCTCTCTCTCTCTCATTGTATTTCCCTCTCTATCTCTCCCTATCTCTCCCTATCTCTCCGTCTCTCTCTCTCTCTAGAAAAACGGTTTTAACTAGGGCTAATAAAAAAGAAAAATCAGGTACACGGTTTGCTTTGACTTAGGAGTCATCTTTGCTGTACATATTGGAGCTAGAAAATGGTCTACGTTGATCCCAATGCTAATGTGGAAGCGCCTCTGGGGGCGTAGAGTTAGGCAGCAGGCAGACATACTGTATGCTAGGAGCCAGGCGGTGAGAGGAGATTAAAACAGTGTCGTGTTGCTGACTGGTTCTTAGCAGGCCCTGGGGTTTAGTTTTTAGTAGGGGCCACCACTGAGGAGTATTTGGTTTTGGGATGTCGGCCTGGGAGATGCTTTATTGGAGTGAAACAGTGTGTGTGTGTGTGTGGGTGCATGTTTAAGCTCCCTATAAGAACACAGACTGGTCTTTAAAAAATACAACTTAACTCTGAAAGAAAGTGGTTGGGTTGAATATTGTTTTTCACCCTCGCCGTTTTATTTTGTTTGCTAGATTGCTCTGTAATTAATTTTCAGAACATTTTCGGAAGTTATTCATCTGTTTACAAATTTCATTGTATGTCCTTTCGTAAGAGCGCTGGTGAGGAAAAGCTGTGTTTGCATTCACTGAAGAATGTTTTTTTTTCCCAGAAAGCATTTCTCAGTTCATCCTTGTTTGTGCTGTTTGAAAGAATGAGTGAAAGGGGAAGAAAGAGCGGAGGGTGGAGTGTTAAGGGGGAATTGGTGGAAAGATAGTGAGTGGGAGAGAAAAGAAGAGGGAGAGAAAGAGAGAGAAAAGAGAGAGAGAGGGTGTTAATGAGAGAAAGAAATGATGGGCAAAAAGTTAAAGTGCGAGAAAGGAAGGGAGAGTAATGAGAGACAGAGTGAGATGGAGAAAGAGAGGGAGAAATGAGTTTGCCTGTACTCTGCCCTCTCGTGGCCAGTATAAGGGTTCAGGTTGAGAGGCTGCTGCTGGTGGTTTGGAAGCCCTGAACATTTACGCAACATGTGTGTTGGTTTCTCCAGACTGATTTAAACCATTAGACCTTGATTAGTTCTGAACGGGGAACCTCAGAGAGACCTGGAGAAAACAACAGAATGTATTATATTACTTTATTCCCCTCTGTCCCTCTCTCTCTCTACCCCTCCCTCCCTCCCTCCCACCCTCCCTCCCTCCCACCCTCCCTCAACCTTGTTTGCATTTGTGTATGTTTCACTCTCTATGTCTATGTCTGTAGGAAAGGGTTAGTATGGTAAGGAGAGGCCTCCATCCTGATTCACTATGTCTTGGGGCAGCCGCAGTCAGCGTGGCTTTTCCTCGGCCCTCTCCCGCCCTGCTCCTCCAGCTCTGCTCCTCCTCCTGTATGCAGGAGACAGATGACATTTCTCCAGTCTGTTGTCTGGCGGGCTCACCGAGGGGACAGGCTGATCGAAAGCAACGACTCATGGTTTAACATAGCATTCTTTATGAAGCGGGGACAGTCAGAGCCACCCTCAGCCTCAGGGGCGAGAGAGAAAGGTAGAGAGATAGAGAGAGAGGCAGGGAGCAAGATGGCTGGGAATAAGGGGCAGCATTACCTGGAGCTCAGGAAGGAGGGGGAAGAGGTGTGCGCCCTGCCCTGATGCACTCTGGGCAATTAGGCCATATGTCTATGCTCTTACCTTTCCCTTCCCTCATGATGGATAATGGAGGAAAATAGTGCAGGTCGTAAGGTCAGCAGTCTGCAGTGTGCCTGAGTACCCTCACTGGCTGAGGTAGCCACAGCACACCATTCCATCACACCACACACACACACAGGACAGCTACACAGCTGCACAGATACATTCTCCTCCGTCACACACACACGCACACACTCTGACCCAAGCAGAAAGTAATTTATGATTCCATAACCCTATGTCTCTCACACACACATACACCAATCTGATTGCTCACTGCATCGGTAAGAAAACTGATTCAAAAGTAAAAAATCAAATGTCATGAATCACCGGGTCACAAATGTTTTTTACTCATATTTGTTTCTGCCTTATTCTGAAAATACCTCTAATCTGTTGTGACTGAATTGTTGCGTCCTCTGCTTCAGCCTATCACACTTTTCTGCGTGTGACTGAGTATGACATTGATCTACATGTCAGATAACATCTGTCCTCACAGTGCGGGAGATGCAGCTGCTCGTGCCAACGAGAGGAAGACTGACCCTATCCCTGTGGTAACACTGGTAGGCCACATCTGCGCGGCACCTTCAGCATATCGTTTGTAAAATGATATCATAGGCTTTATTATTTGAGGGACATCCAATGTAATTTACTGTGTTAATGTTACCAAATGCGCTGTAGGAAACAGTGTTTTACCAGCGGAGAAGTGCAGGCTGGACACAACTCACATCTTGCTGATTGCACATCTACAGCTAGTTGGGGTTTTTCGATTGCCAGGTTGACCGTACAAATATAGTTCTGCTTTAAACAGTCAGTGCATTTGGCCATTTTTACATGAACACTGTAAAGTTGTTATTTCATAAAAAGGACAGTAATCATTTGTGCTAAACTGCACTGGTCGGAACGGGAGAAAAGAAGAGCTCTCCTCCATAAAGTTCCAAGTGGCTAAAACCAGTCGGGCGTGAAATACAAAACTGTATTATAACAAATGGCTGTGTGTGTCATAGCTAATTAAAAAATAAATTATATATATATATTGACATAATTGGTAGATCAAAACAGTTGAATCTGTTATAATGACAAATTAATCAGCGGGTGATGAAGATTTCAGATAAAACGTGGGGGGACAAGAATATAAATGCTCACCCTAATCTGATTGTTGTAGATGCTCAGTCTGTCCTATGGCTCAGTTGACACCCTACATCATTCACACAACCTACAGCATTCACACACACTACATCATTCACACACCCTACATCATTCACACACACTACATCATTCACACACCCTACATCATTCACACACACACACACACACACACACACACACACACACACACACACACACACACACACACACACACACACACACACACACACACACACACACACACACACACACACACACACACACACACACACACACACACACACACACACACACACACACACACAGAGCCCCTCAGCTCAGGAAGTCAGCTCAGACAGATCCTGAGCTCCATCAGTATCAGATATTCATGTAGAATGGAAAATGAATGTGTTCATGCAACAATTGTATTGATTCGTTCCACTAATCAAATGATAACGCATCAAATTGTTTCGAACTAAAATGTATGGTTCCTGTATCGTAAAAGAGCCCATGTATCTAGATGCGTATTGAATCGTCTTGTAAGGAGAGATGCACAACTCCAGTAAATATGTCTACCTCCTAATGCAGGAGTTGAATCTGGGATTTAAGACACACTGCCTCTGATTTAAAGCCTTCCTCTGCAGACTAAACCCACCCACCCTGTTGAGCCAGCCAACGCTTTGATTAAAAGGGGTTTAATGCTAGTTTTTGCCAGTCGGCTTCTCTCTCTCTCTCTCTCTCTCTCTCTCTACACTCCCCACTGGTAGGGTGGACCATTCCTCTCTCTCTCTCTCTCTCTCTCTACACTCCTCACTGGTAGGGTGGACCGTTCCTTCTCTCTCTCTCTCTCTCTCTCTCTCTCTCTCTCTCTCTCTCTCTCTCTCTCTCTCTCTCTCTCTCTCTCTCTCTCTCTCTCTCTCTCTCTCTCTCTCTCTCTCTCTCTCTCTCTCTCTCTCTCTCTCTCTCTCTCTCTCTCTCTCTCTCTCTCTATACACTCCCCACTGGTAGGGTGGACCGTTCCTTCTCTCTCTGAGATGAGACATAATTTACACATATACAGTATGTATCACTAAGCTCGTTCAATTAGCAGCCGTGATGCCCACACGCTGAATGCTCCACGGCTCTGTGAAGCCCAAACAAGGCCAATAACACACACTTTGTCAACCACTGCCACCTGCCAAAGCCCCACCTGCAGTGTGCGATAGGATAGCTATTGTAGCCAGCAACCGTGATTAATTTAGTTAAATGGACAATGACCGCAGTGCTCGTCTTGTCGGACAATGAGCACTGCTCGTCTTGTCGGACAATGACCGCAGTGCGCGACGTGATGGACAATTATGTAATATATTGTTATTATAATCAGCATCATTAACACTACCGGCTCTTTAGAATTATTATGATTATGTGTCCATCCCTAATAGAAGACGCCAGTGGGTGGAACTATTGATCTTGTGTTTGACCTGTATCACAGGGCGTGTGGAGAAGACATTTTGCATGACAAAGGGGCTCGTTACCTTACTCTATTGTCCTTGGCTGCTATAATTGCTGTCATTTTCTCTCTCTGTATTATGTTTGCATGTGTGTGTGTGTTCTTGTGTCCATCGGTTTGTGTGTACGCGTGTGTATGCTTGCGTCCATCTGTCCATGTGTGTGTGCCTGAGTGTGCGTCCGTGTGGGGTATAGCCGAATAGCAGCTCTCAGATTGCTCCCCTACTCTGCAGATTATTCCTACAGTAGGGAGTGGGCCTCTAAGTATCCTTCCTGGTTAAGCACACATCTGTAATTGGACTGTGTGCCTGGTGTAATTGTAGGGGTTTAAACATGGCCGGATTAGACCCTGTGTGTTTGCCATCATGTTTGACTAGCAGCTCTGATGAGAAAGGAATCCTTCCATTGAGAGAGAGGGGACAGGCGGAATACTAAAAGCCTAGAGCAGGAAAAAGAAAACCTGGATACTTAGAGAAGTAGTAGGATGTCTTATTCCACATCGTAATGTCTTATTCCACATCGTAATGTCTTATTCCACATCGATATATTCCACATCGTAATGTCTTATTCCACATCGTAATGTCTTATTCCATATCGTAATGTCTTATTCCACATTGTAATGTCTTATTCCACATCATAATGTCTTATTCCACATCGTACTACACTGGAATATGGCAATATATTGTCAAGTGTGACTACAGTTTTACATTGCAATTCATTATGCCTATGTATTGTATCATTGCCTCTTGAACAAACTTCTAGGCTACATATTTAATCACTGAATCATCCCTGTCCAGAATCTGAGGAGACAGTGACCTTTCTGTCGACTCTCTCACAACAGCCTTGCTCCTTCATTTCTAGATGGATAAAATATGCCTCGTTGACATTCACAACACAACACAGAGTTGAAAGAGTGCAACAAGGAGGCGTAAGAGAAGATACATATGAATTAGGTTTGTTTCTAAACGTTGAACATGGCTGTGGGTGTTAGGGTTAGTTCTCAGACAGGCTACAGCTGACCTTCCTCTACCTATATTCACTTTAATGAAGTGTTGCCTGAGTAACACATAACTACTCAACAAACAGGCTTTCTTTCCATTAACATGTTAGCTACTATTTAGCATAGCTTAACTGGTCAGACTAGAGTTGTTGGACTAGATTCCAAGTTTTGTTTTTGAGAGTAAACCCAGTTTAAAATTCAACAGGCAGTAGGGTGACAGATGGAGGAGGCTCAGTTTATTTTGAGACAGTGTCGGTTTGTTTTTGAGATGAAGCCCATTTAAAATCAGACAGGCAAAGGAAGGGAGGAGTGGGGGGAGGGTGGGTTGGAGGGGTTGGAAGATTAGTTTGTTTTGAGATGATGTTACTTTGATCTGTGAAGAAAACATAAATATTGATTCAGTCTCAGTAGTCAAAAACATGGAGGCTGATTGGTCTTTGAACTGTGAACTCAATTACCCAAAGTCCCTTGGGGTCTCCGGAAAGATCAATGTGGATTCAACTTGGATTGGTGATTGGAGATTAGGACTGGGGTTGTTATGATCAGAAATAGAGTAGATATAGTATAGTGTATATGGATGTGTTCTTCCTGATGAAGTATACAACACTAATACTATTCTTCAGATCAGAGTTAAATGAAATATTGTGATTTGTGTATATGAAGTAAGATACAAATAGAGGTAAGTTATATTGTAAAGACACAGTACAGAGAAACAGTTAAAGGTAAGTTATACTGTAAAGACAGTTAGAGGTATGTTATGTTGTAAAGACAGTACAGAGAGACAGTTAGAGGTCAATTATGTTGTAAAGACAATTAGAGGTAAGTTATATTGTAAAGACATTTAGATGTAAGTTATATTGTAAAGACAGTTAGAGGTATGTTTTTTTTCACCTTTATTTAACCAGGTAGGCAAGTTGAGAACAAGTTCTCATTTACAATTGCGACCTGGCCAAGATAAAACAAAATAGTTCGACACGTACAACAACACAGAGTTACACATGGATTAAAACAAGCATAGTCAATAATACAGTAGAAAAATATGTCTATATACACTGTGAGCAAATTAGGTGAGATAAGGTAGGTAAAGGCAAAAAAGGCCATGGTGGCGAAGTAAATACAATATAGCTGTCACGCCTCGGTCATTGTATTTTGTGTTTTCGTTATATTTTTGATCAGGCCAGGGTGTGACATGGGTTTATGTTACATTGTATGTTCGTATTGGGGTTTGTAGTATTTGGGATCGCGGCTGATTAGGGGTGTTGTATAGGCTTGGCTGCCTGAGGCGGTTCTCAATCAGAGTCAGGTGATTCTCGTTGTCTCTGATTGGGAACTGTATTTAGGTAGCCTGGTTTCGCTTTGTATTTTGTGGGTAATTGTTCCTGTCTCTGTGTAGTGTTCACCAGATAGGCTGTAATAGGTTTCTCGTTCCGTTTGTTGTTTTTGTATATGTATAAGTTATTTCATGTTTCGCTCTTCATTCATTAAAGTCATGAGTAACTACCACGCTGCATTTCGGTCCGACTCTCTTTCCACAAACGAAGAACGCCTTTACAATAGCAAGTAAAACACTGGAATGGTGGATTTGCAGTGGAAGAATGTGCAAAGTAGAGATAGAAATAATGGGGTGCAAAGGAGCAAAATAAATAAATAAATACAGTAGGGAAAGAGGTAGTTGTTTGGGCTAAATCATAGATGGGCTATGTACAGGTGCAGTAATCTGTGAGCTGTTCTGACAGCTGGTGTTTAAAGCTAGTGAGGGAGATAAGTGTTTCAGGTTCAGAGATTTTTGAGGTTCGTTCCAGTCATTGGCAGCAAAGAACTGGAAGGAGAGACGCCAAAGGAAGAATTGGTTTTGGGGGTGACCAGATAGATATACCTGCTGGAGCGCGTGCTACAGGTGGGTGCTGCTATGGTGACCAGCGAGCTGAGATTACCTAGTAGGGTCTTGTAGATGTTATATTGTAAAGACCGTTAGAGGGAAGTTATGTTGTAAAGACAGAGGTAAGTTATATTGTAAGTTATATCGTAAAGATAGAGGTACGTTATATTGTAAAGACAGTTAGAGGTACATTATATTGTAAAGACAGAGGTATGTTATATTGTAAAGACATTTCGAGGTAAGTTATACTGTAAAGACAGTTAGAGGTAAGTTATATTCTAAAGGCACAGTACAGAGAAACAGTTAAAGGTTAGTTATAGTGTAAAGACAGTTAGAGGTACGTTATATTGTAAAGACAGTTAGAGGTACGTTATAGTGTAAAGACAGTTAGAGGTACGTTATATTGTAAAGACAGAGGTACGTTATATTGTAAAGACAGTTAGAGGTACATTATATTGTAAAGACAGAGGTATGTTATATTGTAAAGACATTTCGAGGTACATTATGTTGTAAAGATAGTCAGAGGTAAGTTATATTGTAAAGACAGTTAGAGGTAAGTTATATTCTAAAGACACAGTACAGAGAAACAGTTAAAGGTTAGTTATAGTTTAAAGACAGAGTTATGTTATATTGTAAAGACAGTTAGAGGTACATTATATTCTAAAGACAGTTAGAGGTACTTTATATTGTAAAAACAGTTATAGGTACGTTATATTCTAAAGACACAGTACAGAGAGAGAGTTAAAGGTAAGTTATATTGTAAAGACAGTTAGAGGTACGTTATATTGTAAAGACAGTTAGAGGTATGTTATAGTTTAAAGACAGAGTTACGTTATATTGTAAAGACAGTTAGAGTTATGTTATATTGTAAAGACAGTTAGAGGTACGTTATATTGTAAAGACAGAGGTACGTTATATTTCGAGGTACATTATGCTGTAAAGATAGTTAGAGGTAAGTTATATTGTAAAGACATTTCGAGGTACATTATGTTGTAAAGATAGTTAGAGGTAAGTTATATTGTAAAGACAGTTAGAGGTAAGTTATATTGTAAAGACAGTTAAAGGTAAGTTATATTGTAAAGACAGTTAGAGGTAAGTTATATTGTAAAGACAATTAAAGGTAAGTTATATTGTAAAGACAGTTAGAGATAAGTTATATTCTAAAGACAGTACAGAGAAACAGTTAAAGGTTAGTTATAGTGTAAAGACAGTTAGAGTTATGTTATATTTAAAGACAGTTAGAGGTACGTTATATTGTAAAGACAGTTAGAGGTACGTTATAGTGTAAAGACAGTTAGAGGTACGTTATATTGTAAAGACAGTTAGAGGTAAGTTATATTCTAAAGACACAGTACAGAGAAACAGTTAAAGGTTAGTTATAGTGTAAAAACAGTTAGAGTTATGTTATATTGTAAAGACAGTTAGAGGTACGCTATAGTGTAAAGACAGTTAGAGGTACGTTATATTGTAAAGACAGAGGTACGTTATATTGTAAAGACATTTCGTGGTACATTATGTTGTAAAGATAGTTTAGGTAAGTTATATTGTGAGAGACAGTTAGAGGTTTGTTATATTTTAAAGACAGTTAAATGTACTAAAAATCAAGCTTAGTCTCCCTCTATAGAAAGAGGACATGTTTGTCCTCTACAAATAGAAGAAAAATTGTGCAAGCTACTTTTATGTCTGTTATACATTATGGGGATATTATTACGGCATCAACACTTAAATCGCTACTTATCATTGTGCACATACAGAACTCACCACTGAGTTTTATATCAAAATGTGGGTTGGACTTCACTGTCTGTGAGACAAGAACAACATGTTTTGTCTATACAGCACTTCTGAATAAGCTACCTTATTTATCATCACTCATCAATATTATAGTTAGAATTCCTAAAATTTGGTCTCAAGCATGCATTACACTTGAGGCCCATGTGATTTCCACAGAGTTGGGTATGGCTGCCCTTTCCTGTTACGCTCCTTGCTTATGGAATAGCCTGCAGACTAAACTTAAACCTGAGACTCTTGTCCCCCTGTCGCCCATTTTAAATATTTATTGGAGGATTTTTGATTTTTTTATTACTTGGAACTGTTTCGGGTAGTGCAAGTTCTTGTGCTGTTAGGGGAATAACCTGTGTGTAAATATAATTTGTTGCTGTATTTTTTTGTGTTATCTATGATCAATTTGTTTGTCTTGTGCAGTTTCTTAATCATTATACATAAACTGTATGTGTAAACATGAATACGCAGGGCCCAGCTGTAAAAGAGACCTTGGTCTCAGTCTGTGTTCCTTGCTGAAATAAAGGTAGAAAAAAACATTTAAAAAAAGGTACATTATATTGTAAAGACACTGTGCAGAGAAACAGAGGTAGGTTATATTGTGAGACAGTTAGATGTATGTTATATTGTAAAGACAGTTAAAGGTAGGTTATATTGTGAGAGATTGAAATGTCATGACTATGTTACATGACCTGTTAACGTGGGGGGTTCCCTTTTGGGAACGACCCCTCCCATGTTCAGCTGGAACGTTGCGCATGGAATGCAAAAATATTCTTAGAAATATTTAACCTCCACACATTAAGTCCAATAGCTCAAATGAAAGATAAACACCTTGTTCATCTAGCCAGCAAGTCTAGCCAGCAAGTCAGATTTCTAAACACATATTGTTCTAAGCTATTGTTCTAAGCATATTCTAAGCACATATTTATGTCAAACCACCACCAAAGACACAGCTAAATTGAATAGCCATGTTGAGCAAAAGATGCAATCAACATTAAGAGAAAATAATTCACTAACCTTTGAAAATCTTCAGCAGATGACAGTAATAGGACATGTTACACAGTACATTTATGTTTTTTTCAATAATATACGCCATATTCAAAAAATGCTACTCAAATGTCCAGAGAAATGATGATAGCTCCGCCAGATAACGTCAGATAACAATCAATACACATCATAAACTTTGACTAAATATACATGTTCTACATATAGTTAGAAATATACACTTCTTCTTAATGCAACCGCTGTGTTACATTTATTTTTAACGTTACAGAATTCGTTCACTAGGCTATAATATGAGACGGCGCTCAGACATTAGCAGTATGTCTCCTCTAAGTTGGAGTCCACAGAAACACAAAATTACCACATAAATATTCCCTTACCTTTGATGTTCTTCGATCAGAAGACGTGGAAGGAGTCATATTTACCAAAAACTGCGTTTGGCTTTCAAGTCTGTGTCTTTGGGTTATCAAACGCGACAAATTCTGGCTGAAATGCAGCCAAAATTCTAGTGGATGCGCATCAAAACTTCAAAATTACATATTATATGTCGACTAAACTGGTCAAACTAAGTGCCGAATCAAGCTTTAGGATGTTCTAAACGTGCAAAACAAATATCAACTCAAACAGACAAATCGACATCGTTTGGTGAATCCTGGAACAAAGAGAGCTCCAGACCCGACGCGCGCATGAGAGTACATGTATTTTCGCCTGACCTGAAGGTTTTAGCCCGCCAAAGGGTGACGGAGCGCGCGATTCTCACAATGAAACGCCCCATTGAAAGGAGACATCGCGCTGAAGAGATAAAAACTGTTCCCAGATCCGTAGCTGGTTGGGAAGCCGTCTTTCTCAAAGGAAGTAAGTGGTTTTTGAGCTATTCATCATGACGTCAAAGTTGGCCCAACTTTTTAGATGACAAGAGAGTTTGGGAGAATGGCTGCCCTGAGAGTTCTGCTTTACATACAGACATAATGTGAACGGTTTTAGAAGCTTTACAGTGTTTTCTATTCAATAATAATTATTCTATGCATATATTAGCAATTTTGGACAGATTTGTTTTCTGTTTACTATGGGTACGCAATTCATCCAAAGGGGGCAGTATTCTGCCTAGCCCTAAGAGGGTTTACAAAGAAGCTAGATGTTAATTAAAAGTTATAGCTGAGCCTCGCAAATACATATAGACTGACGGCTCTAGGATTGATAATTAAATTGAACCGAAAATGTAATTAAACACAGAGTCACTTACAATGCCTTCACTCTTAGAAATAAGGGTTCAGTTGGGGTACAGTACTGCTCCCCCCTGGGGTACAATAACACAACATACATAATGTACTTTCAGGGTATTCTTGGGAAGTATTTAGACCCCTAGACTTCTTCCACATTTTTTAATGTTAAAACCTTATTCTAAAATGGATTTAAAAAATAATAATTCTCATCAATTATCAGACAATACCCCATAATGATAAAGCAAAAACAAGAATATCACATTTACATAAGTATTCAGACCCTTTACTCAGTACTTTGTTGAAGCACCTTTGACAGCAATTGTAACCTTGAGTCTTCTTTGATATGACGCTACAAATCCTCTCAAGCTCTGTTAGGTTGGATGGGGAACTTTGCTGCACAGATATTTTCAGGTCTCTTCAGAGATTTTTGATCGAGTTCAAATCTGGGCTCTGGCTGGGCCACTCAAGGACATACAGAGACTTGTCCTGAAGCCACTCCTGTATTGTCTTGGCTGTGCGCATCGGGTCATTGTCCTGTTGGAAGGTGAACCTTCGCTCCAGTCTGAGGTCCTGAGCGCTCTTGAACACATTTTCATCAAGGATCTCTCTGTATTTAGCTCCATTCATCTTTGCCTTGATCTTGACTAGTCTCCCAGTCCCTGCCGCTGAAAAACATCCCCACAGCATGATTCTGCCACCACCATGCTTCACTGTAGGGAGGGTGCCAGTTGTCCTCCAGACGTGACGCTTGGCATTTAGGCCAAAGAGTTCAATCTTGGTTTCATCAGACCAAAGAATCTTGTTTCTCATGGTCTGAGAGTCTTTAGGTACCTTTTGGCAAACTCCAAGCAGGCTAACCTGTACCTTTTACTGAGGTGTGGCTTCCGTCTGGCCACTCTACCATAAAGGCCTGATTGGTTGAGTGGTGCACAGATGGTTGTCCTTCTAGAAGGTTCTCCTATCTCCAAAGAAGAAATGTAGAGCTCTGTCAGAGTGACCATCGCTTCTTGGTCACCTCCCTGACCAAGGCGCTTCTCTCCCGATTGCTCAGTGTGGCCAGCGGGCCAGCTCTAGGAAGAGTCTTGGTGGTTCTAAACTACTTCCATTTAAGAATTAAGGAGGCCACTGTTTTCTTGGGGAACTTCAATGCTTCATACACTTTAGGGTTATGGAAAATCCAACACAACACATTAAAGAGTGAAGACCTCTACATTTTGTGTTGTGGCTATGTCAAATCAAATCAAATCAAATGTATTTATATAGCCCTTCGTACATCAGCTGATATCTCAAAGTGCTGTACAGAAACCCAGCCTAAAACCCCAAACAGCAAGCAATGCAGGTGTAGAAGCACGGTGGCTAGGAAAAACTCCCTAGAAAGGCCAAAACCTAGGAAGAAACCTAGAGAGGAACCAGGCCATGTGGGGTGGCCAGTCCTCTTCTGGCTGTGCCAGGTGGAGATTATAACAGAACATGGCCAAGATGTTCAAATGTTCATAAATGACCAGCATGGTCGAATAATAATAAGGCAGAACAGTTGAAACTGGAGCAGCAGCACAGTCAGGTGGACTATGTGGTGGTGTAGGGATGTTGTAGGATGTAATGTTTTATCTTTAGCTCATTCAGTTCATCCAGTACAAACATAGTTCACTGTTTTACCATTTGTTTTATATTTAATGTGGATGCTTTGGTGTGTTTGCACCCCAGGAAGAGCTAATGGGGTTCCCTAATAAATACAAATACGAATTTCAAGAATGGTGTTGTCAGGACCAAAATAAATATGAACGGGGCAAAGCTAAAGTACTGTAATAACTTAGATGAAAACCTGCAATAGTATTTTGAAGAGCTAACAATGTATTTTACAGGGTGCCAATTACTCACATTTTAAGCCTAAAGACACCCCAGAATGGCTTTCCGAGTGGTGTTGGGTGTTCCTGAGTGTTCCAGTATCTGTGTTGACATAAATATGAGTTGAATATTGCTGTCCGTCAATAATCCCCAACCAAATTGACTGAACTTGAACAATTTTGCCAAAAACATTTTGCTCTTTTGATGACATAGACTGGCCAAGTGAATCCAGGTGAAAGCTATGATCCCTTATTGATGTCACCTGTTAAATCCACTCCAATCAGTGTTGATCAAGGGGAGGATACAGGTTAAATAAGGATTTATAAGCCTTTAGAAAATTTAGACATGGATTGTGTATGTGTGCCATTCAGAGGGTGAATGGGCAAGACAAAATATTTAAGTGCCTTTGAATGGGGTATGGTAGTTGGTGCCATGCTTGTGTTAAGATCTTCAATGCTTTCAACACCTTGTAGAGTCCATACCCCAAAATATTTAGCCTGTTCTGAGGGCAAAAGGGAGTGCAACTCAATCATTTTAGGAAGGTGTTCCTAATGTTTTGTGAACTCAGTGTACATCTTGCTCCAAGAGCTGTGAAATGTTGGTGTGATCCTGTTCAACATGATTCACAGATGTAATTGCTGCCAAAGGTGTTTCAAACAAATATTAACTCAGTGGGGTGTGAAGACATTTGCAATCAAAATCATTTTAGAAAATAATCATATTTATTTCACTTTGTAAATGTGGTTGTGAAAATCATAAACATAACCATAAATCAAATTAAATCCCTTTTTTAAATTTAAAGCGTTGTGAAGACTATCACTAGGCACTATAAGTCCAGACACACACACACCCATACCCACACCCACACCCCACAGAGTTTGTGGTCCTATCTCTGTCTGAAGGGCCGTGTCAGTGTCTTGGTGTTATCTTGTCACCATGTCAACATCAAACGTGTCTTTGTCACAGGATGAATATTTGCCTCAAAGTTTCAAGAGACGTTACCTTGTCACAGGGTTAACATACATGTTAAAACTTCTTAAGGATGACGCAGAATATAGTCCCACTGCAGGAACATCAATCAGCGGAAATTTCAGAGCGCCCCCTATAGTTTTCGTTAAAACTCAAACTTTCATTAAAACACACATGCAATGTATTGAATTAAAGCTGCACTCGTTGTGAATCTAGGCACCAAGTCAGATTTGTAAAATGCTTTTCGGCGAAAGCATGATAAGCTATTATCTGATAGCATGCACCCCCCAAAATACCAGGACGTCACATAAACAACACATTTTGCGGTAGCCGGCGCTACACAAAACTCAGAAATAAAATATAAAACATTCATTACCTTTGACGAGATTCTTTGTTGGCACTCCTATATGTCCCATAAACATTACAATTGGGTCTTTTTTTCGATTAAATCGGTCCATATATACCCAAAATATCCATTTATGAACACCGTGAAATCCATGGGAAAATGCACTCTTCCCAACGCAATGTAATTTTTTAAAATTCATAAAGTTGCTGATAAACTTTGACAAAACACTTCAAACTACCTCTGTAATCCAAGTTTAGGTATTAGTAAACGTTAATAAACGATCAAATTGATCATGGAGCGATCTGTATTCAATAGCTGTATGTTTTGAAAATGAAGTCCATTTTGAAAACGACAGGTTTCCTGGGTGCGCGGTTCAAAAAATGGCGTCCTTGTCAGTGATCTAACCAAGGATAAAGGGACCTGGAAAACAGTACACTGGCGACATCGTGTGGAATCTGTAGGCATTGCAAAGACGGCTCCAACATTTACGACATGCCTTAAACAATACGTATACTGGCGGATTGATTTTTTCTCCGTCGATTTAGTGACCAGGTTTTCTGGCGATTTTGACCACGGAACTTGTTCTGTTATAGTCACAGACACCATTGAACCAGTTCTAGAAACTTCAGAGTGTTTTCTATGCACACATATTAATCATATGCATATACTATATTCCTGGCATGAGTAGCAGGGCGTTGAAATGTTGCGCGATTTTTTACAAAAAGCTGCGAAAATTCGCATCATCCTTAGGAGGTTTAATGAAGAGTAATTCTGAGCTTCACTGTACCACAATTCCAGTGGGTCAGAAGTTTAAATACACTAAATTGACTGTGCCTTTAAACAGATTGGAAAAAAATCCAGAAAATTACGTCATGGCTTTAGAAGATTCTTCTAAATGACATCATTTGAGTCAATTGGAGCTGTCGGATGTATTTCAAGGCCTACCTTCAAACTCAGTGCCTCTCTGCTTGACATCATTGGAAAATCAAAAGAAATCAGCCAAGACCTCAGGTAAGAAATTTAGACCTCCACAAGTCTGGTTCATCCTTGGGAGCAATTTCCAAATGCCTGAAGGTACCACTTTCATATGTACAAACAATAGTACACAAGTATAAACACTATGGGACCACGCAGCCGTCATACCGCTCAGGAATCGAAAAGTGCAAATCAATCCCAGAACAACGGCAAAAGACCTTGTGAAGATGATGGAGGAAACAGGTACAAAAGTATCAATATCCACAGTAAAACGAGTCCTAAATCGACATTACCTGAAAGGCCACTCAGCAAGGAAGAAGCCATTGCTCCAAAACCATCATAAAAATAGCTAGACTACAGTTTGCAACTGCACATGGGGACAACAATCGTACTTTTTGGAGAAATGTCCTCTGTTCTGATGAAACAAAAATATAACGGTTTGGCCATAATGACCATTGTTATGTTTGGAGGAAAAAGGGGGAGGCTTACAAGCCGAAGAACACCATCCCAACCGTGAAGCACGGGGGTGGCAGCATCATGTTGTGGGGGTGCTTTGCTGCAGGAGGGACTGATGCACTTCACAAAATAGATGGCATCATGAGGTGGGAAAATTATGTGGATATATTGAAGCAACATCTCAAGACATCAGTCAGGAAGTTAAAGCTTGGTCGCAAATGTGTCTTCCAAATGGACATTGATCCCAAGCATACTTGCAAAATGGCTTATAGACAACAAAGTCAAGTTATTGGAGTGGCCATCACAAAGCCCTGACCTCAATCCCATAGAAAATATGTGGGCAAAACTTAAAAAATGTGTGCGAGCAAGGAGGCCTACAAACCTGACTCAGATACACCAGCTCTGTCAGGAGGAATGGGCCAAAATTCACCAATTTATTGTGGGATGCTTGTGGAAGGATACCAGAAACGTTTGACCCAACTTATACAATTCAAAGGCAGTGCTACCAAATACTAATTGAGTGTATGTAAACGTCTAAACCACTGGGAATGTGATGAAATAAATAAAAGCTTAACTAAATCATTCTCTCTACTATTATTCTGACATTTCACATTCTTAAAATAAAGTGATGATCCTAACTGACCTAAAACAGGGAATTTTTTAAATGTTAGGAATTGTGAAAATCTGAGTTTTAATGTACTTGGCTAAGGTGTATGTAAACTTCTGACTTCAACTGTATCTAGGAAATCTGCTATTGTATTTTCTACTGTATACCCATGCTCATGCAATGCCTGGTGAATATCTACACGGTTTGCTGCCTTAAAAATGTAATCTAGAAAATAGTATATCTCTTTTATATCCTTTAAGACATCTCAGGTATTGTGGTGGCAGCATCATGTTATGTGTATGCTTGTCACAGCCACGGACTGGGAAGTTTGTCAGGATCAAAATCAATTTGAAAGGAGCATCGCCAAGTTAAAAAGTTAGAGGAAAACCCGCATCAGTCTTCTGAAAACGTAAACCTGGGATGGAGGTTTATTTTTAATGACACAAATGTTACTTCCAAATTGCACCCTATTCCCTGTGCAGTGCCCTGGGCCCGGGTAGGACTGTCCTGTGTTCTGGGTGGGCCTGGCTGGTCTGGAGGGGTGACAAGGGGGCATGCTAGGGACAGAAGAGTGGTAGCACTGGGAATCGGTGTACTGACAAAGTAACACCATGCACATGTTGTCAAATGATGATGAAATAAGCAATTCTAAAGCGCGGCCTAGCGATGTTTTCATGACTAATTAAAACGATAATTGTAGCCTAAACTAGATCATTTTTCAGCTTCAGCAAAATGATATTGTATCTTCTTCTTCTTCACTTCTTCTATCTTTATTATTATCTCGTTCTCCTCTTTCGTTTCCAGCAAATTCATGTATTCTAATCTCTTGATGAGATGACATATTGGTGCATCTGGGTGTAACTGAGTGTGTGGTTTGTTAATTAAACTTCACAGACTGAGACCTAGCCTCCATTTTAAATCAGATGCCATGAGGAAGGTTGGCCAATAATCCAGTGGGTTTATAATCTGCTCGACATGTGTGTGTGTACGTGTATGCGTCTGTGCTTATGCGTGTGCCTGTGTGTGTGTTTTTCCCATGCTAAGGGAAAACAAATCATACTATAATAGTTCTCACAACAAATGCCGATTTAATGCACTACATTGACTTGGGCTCAAAGGGATCTGGACAAAAGTAGTGCACTATACAGGGACTAGGTCTCAGATCCCTCAGACCCCCTCTATGGTAGTTCTATACCTTTCTACATCAATCAGAATGTGTGTGGAGACACCCTTCTGTTCTAATTTCACCCCTGCGTCAGCACATTCACACGTGGATGCATACATGTGCAAATGTACGTGCAGACATGCACACACACTCCCCACCATCTACTAATTAGGATCTAATTATCCAGGCAAGTGTAAACAATCACAGCAGATGGCTGTGAATGTGACATTAGCACTAATGACCTTGAGCTCTGCATGTGACTCTGTTCTGAGACTGTGTGAGACGCTGTGAGGTTCTGTGGGACTGGGGTTCCATCAGGAATAGGAAGAGAGGGGCTCTCCTTTCGCCACAGTGCATGATCACTCAACACACCATCCATTTTGATCCGTCACACTTTGTGTGTTTGCTAAAGTGTGATATCTGCAGCCAGTGTTCTCTGTGCTGCACGCTGCTTGGTTGGATTAGACTCGCCACCACACTGTTTGGAGAAGACCGAATGAGAAGCTTTGTGCCTCCTAGTGGGGTTGTGTACTGTTCCTAACCGGCTGATTATGTGTGATTGCTTGAACCTCTGATTGTGTTTACGCATCACACAAATCCCACCATCCTTCGCTCTGCTGTCCTGCGCAGTTATGTGCTTTCTCCATTGATAATGAATGTAGAATCCTGGTTTATTTCATCTGAGGCTCTGAACTCAGAGACAGTCGCCCAGGTACAATGCATAGATCTGTACTCGATTCTCTATTCTACACTATAGATGATGTTAGCTGCTGTAGGTGAGGTATATTTGTCATATTGGATGGCTTGTGTGGGCAGATACTCTGCTGCTTAATTATTCTACAGGAGACCAACCACCCCACACGACCCAACCCAGCTACCCACCATGTCTCTCCCACAGAGACAATTCATTGTGTTCGGTAGCCGCGCCACTCACCACAAATTAATATCTTCATTTGTTGGCTCATTGGCGCCATTAATTGTTTTCAAGTCGCTTTATTGGCTGCCTGAGAGGCGGCAGAGTGGGTGGAAGGGACTTATTGGCCCATTCAGGTCACTCTTTAGAACAGCATCTCTCTCTCTTGCTCATTCTCTCTATCTCTCTTTCTCTTTCTCTCTCACTTTCGCTCTCTCTCAATTCAATTCAAGGGGTTTTATTGGCATGGGAAACTATGTTAACATTGCCAAAGCAAGTGAAGTATCTCTCTCTCTCTCTCTCTCTCTCTCTCTCTCTCTCTCTCTCTCTCTCTCTCTCTCTCTCTCTCTCTCTGAGCACCACACCACTTCAAAAGGTAATTCATTTCCCATTATTTGGCAATGACGTGGCATTTGTTAAACATCTGTCCTTGCTCAGGTGCCTGAGATGTGTCCTGCTTGTTCGCATGCCTAAGTGAGCAATGAAATGATATGGAGAAAGAATGAGAACGAAGGAGTAGGAGGCAGAGAGAGGGAGAGCGGAAGTGAGTGACCCCTGCCTGTGACCCAAATGGCAGGTACTGGGGCTTTTTGTGTCATTGTGCATTTTAAGAACCCCAGGACCCCGCTCCGTCTCAGCCTTGGCTTGGAAAAGGTCATTCTGCCCTTTTAATAATGACAGCATTCTTCTTGCCAGGACAATGCATCACAGGAGCAAATTTTGATCCAATCTTTTTCACAACTTTTCTTTATGAGAAAACAGCAGGTAAGAAGGAAAAGAAACAGGTTACCCATGTTAATTAGCTAGCCTGCTGTTCTCTAGCCTGCTGTTCTCTTGCCTGCTGTTCTCTAGCCTGCTGTTCTCTGGCCTGCTGTTCTCTAGCTTGCTTTTCTCTAGCCTGCTGTTCTCTAGCTAGCTGTTCTCTAGCCTGCTGTTCTCTAGCCTGCTGTTCTCTAGCCAGCTGTTCTCTAGCCTGCTGTTCTCTAGCCTGCTGTTCTCTAGCTGCCCTGCATTTAGGCTCTCAACTCCTTGTGAGCACTTAAAAGCTTATCAGAGCTGTATACGCAGCCGCACAGCAGGTGAAAAAATATTGGACTGTTGGGTTTTTATCCTTCTAACCTGAATAAAAGGAATCTATGTGGCTGAAATATGACAGTTCAAACTGCCCTGTGTGTATATGTCCGTTTGTGCGTGCATGCAAGTGTATGTGTGTGTGTTGCATGTGTGATGCGGGTGCCTACACACTAATAGTACAGTCCTTGGGGCCCTATTTAGGTTTATTGTATTGAACCATTCAGAGACAAAATGTTATAAATTGAAGGATGGGTGCAACCCTTAAATCACCTCTGTAAATCACCCCTCCTTCACACTAACGATATAATCCTTGTGACACCTGTTAGTTGACCAAAAAGAGGCCTATGGCTACCTACCAGTCAGAGACATGGGGATGGGGGCAGTTAGGTAAAGGATAGGTGCAACCTTTCATCACATGAGCGATGAGGACCTGATTGGCCAGCCCTGGATGTTTTTGCAGCATCGTTATTTGGGTGTTTGTAAGACCAATTAAAAAGCCCAGTGACCCCTGTGTTCATTCATCACCACTGTTCATTCTGCTGCTGCTGGCTCATCAGGAATGTGGTGGTGTCACACTGTAGTGGAGGACTGAGGATAGGGAGCGCTGTGGGGAAATAATACAAATGTGACTGACCGGCTCCATTCGGTCTTATGTAGCATGGTGTTTTTTACATTGGAAAAAAGTAGAGACTCTGTGCATAAACAGTTGACGAACAATGGGAAAGTAATTGTGCTTTGAAAGTTTATAAACTTGTAACCACACTTTTGAGAAAATGTCTGTTGAATATTTTATACACCTACTGGTGAGCTCTCCTTTGTCTACACCCATTCAGTATCGTTCACACACTCTTAAGCCTTAGCCCCACCCACCTCTTTAATGGTTCACATGTGAGGCCATGTGCTAAACAGAGGGAGTATGGTAATGAACTAAACAACCAACGATTTCAAGACTAAAGGCTGGTTTATACTACGTCTATCAACATGTTAGTAGACAGATTTGATTTACTTATTTAACCTTTATTGAACCAGGCAAGTCAGTTAAGAACACATTCTTATTTACAATGATGGCCTACCCAAACCCTAACCCAAACCCTAAACCGGACAAAGCTGGGCCAATTTTGTTCCGCCCTATGGGACTCGCAATCACGGCCGGTTGTGATACAGCCTGGAATCAAACCAGAGTCTGTAGTGATGACTGTAAGCACTGCGATGTAGTGCCTTAGACTGTTGCGCCTCTCGGGCGCCCAGTTATTTCAGTGACATCATGAACATTCTATTGTTGCCCTACATCAAACTTGTTCTTGTCATTATGAAAATGTATCAACCCAAAAATTAAATAGTGGACTCTTTTGTTTAGGCATGTAGATAGTTAGCTAGCTAAACAATGAACCAAAGTCCAAACTCATATCGTTACTAACCTGCATTAATCTGCAGGTTGTCACGTTCTGACCTTAGTTCCATTATTATGTCTTTGTGCTAGTTTCGTCAGGGCGTGAGTTGGGGTGGGTAGTATATGTTATTTTTTCTATGTTTTATATCTGTGTTTGGCCTGGTATGGTTCTCAATCAGAGGCAGCTGTCGATAGTTGTCTCTGATTGAGAATCATACTTAGGTAGCATGTTTTCCCCATTTTGGTTGTGGGTGATTGTTTTTCTGTGTCAGTGTTTTCCACACAGAACTGTTTCTTTTCCAGTTTGTGTAGTATTCAGTTTTGATGAAAAATATGACGAACCCTTACCACGCTGCGTATTGGTCCGATCCTTCCTACCGCTCCTCAGAAGAGGATGACGAAAACCGTTACACAGGTAGCTAACCAACTATGTTCAATGTTAACTAGCTAGCTAACATTAGTCTATAACTAGCAATGCAAATGTCTCTAAGATACAAATAATATTACTACACAGGTCATACATGTAACTTAGCTAGCAAGCCAGCCAGCTAACGTTAGCTAGCTAACAGTATGCGTTAACTTGAAATCAAAACAACTTTCCTGCAAAATTAGAAACATATAATATCTGAAAATGTTGCTAGCTAGACTTTCTTACCCATGTACATGGATGAACGCTTCTCCTTCTCTGTCACAGATGCCATGGTTTTCCTTAGTGTCACAAATTCCGCCGAAGTTGGGCCCTCTCCTTGTTCGGGTCGTGTTCGGTGGTCGACGTCACCAACCTTCTTGCCATCATTGATCCATTTTTCATTTTCCATTGGTTTTGTCTTGTCTTCCTACACACCTGATTCCAATCCCATTCATTACACGTTGTGTACTTAACCCTCTCTTTCCCCTCATGTCCTTGTCAGAGATTGTTTGTTTTATGTAGGTGTGTTATTTGTTCTGGTGTGCGACGGGTTTTACACCCTATTATATTATTTTTGTAAACTTTGGTTTTCGGAGGTTTATGAATGTTTATTAAACAGCTCCGTTTTTACCAAGTTTATTCTCCTGCGCCTGACTTCCCTGCCACCAACACGCACCGCTTTACACTTAGTTTGAAGATGTAATCCGGAGACAGGTGTTTTATACAACAGCCTTCTGTGTGTTCTCTTTTCGACTCCCTCTGCATATTTGCAATCAAACGCCATACTTTTCTCCAACTCCTTAGATATCATGTTGTACTTACACTTGGCATTACATTGAATGAAATTCGGTCCTCCAGAAAGTGGAGAGAATTAGCAACACTTTTGCTGTTCTTCATGATATATTTCAAAAAAGCAGCATTAGAAAGGATTACCTACACATACTGAGCAGATCATGTTATAGACAGATGCGTGCTACATGGCAGAACAATCCGAACTCATCTCTCATGGGCATGTCCAGCCCATCCATTATATCAGCCAATCATGGCTAGCGGGAAGATCCTCCCTTTTTATGTGGCTAAACCAACTAGGCTCATAATTTAACCATTTCTATTTCTATTTACAGATGGTGTACAAGGTTATTAGTAAGGCACATGAAAGTTCACATGTTCCAGGAGGCATTTCGGCATTTTGATAAAAAATATATATATTTCAAGTTCGAATGCCTCTCCTGTGAAGTTCTTTCCTGAAACGAGTCACAGATCTCTAAATAGGCTGCGTCTCAAATGGCACCCTATTATTCTATGTAGTACATTACTTTTCTCCAGAGCCTTATGGACCCTTATCAAAAGAAGTTCCCTGTAAAAGGGAATAGGGTGCCATTTTGGCCACATCCTGTGTGTGTCGCTGGAGTAAATACTGGAGCAGAATATACAGTATAAGAAAAATCCAACAACACACCGTGATTCATTCCCACCTGGCTTTCCCGCTGTGAAAGTTCCTTCATCACCTCCATCCAGCTTCCCAGTTGCTCCTTACTATTATGTTGAATGTTTGTGTGTTTGTTGATCCAACAGAGAGGTAGAGTGTGTTGTGATTGTTGATCCAGCAGAGACAGTGTGTTTGTGTGATTGTTGATCCAGCAGAGACAGTGTGTGTGTGTGTGATTGTTGATCCAACAGAGAGGTAGAGTGTGTTGTGATTGTTGATCCAGCAGAGACAGTGTGTGTGTGTGTGATTGTTGATCCAGCAGAGACAGTGTGTGTGTGTGATTGTTGATCCAACAGAGAGGTAGAGTGTGTTGTGATTGTTGATCCAGCAGAGACAGTGTGTGTGTGTGATTGTTGATCCAACAGAGAGGTAGAGTGTGTTGTGATTGTTGATCCAGCAGAGACAGTGTGTGTGTGTGTGATTGTTGATCCAGCAGAGACAGTGTGTGTGTGTGTGATTGTTGATCCAGCAGAGACAGTGTGTGTGTGTGATTGTTGATCCAACAGAGAGGTAGAGTGTGTTGTGATTGTTGATCCAGCAGAGACAGTGTGTGTGTGTGATTGTTGATCCAGCAGAGACAGTGTGTGTGTGTGTGATTGTTGATCCAACAGAGAGGTAGAGTGTGTTGTGATTGTTGATCCAGCAGAGACAGTGTGTGTGTGTGATTGTTGATCCAGCAGAGACAGTGTGTGTGTGTGTGATTGTTGATCCAGCAGAGACAGTGTGTGTGTGTGATTGTTGATCCAACAGAGAGGTAGAGTGTGTTGTGATTGTTGATCCAGCAGAGACAGTGTGTGTGTGTGTGATTGTTGATCCAGCAGAGACAGTGTGTGTGTGATTGTTGATCCAGCAGAGACAGTGTGTGTGTGTGATTGTTGATCCAACAGAGAGGTAGAGTGTGTTGTGATTGTTGATCCAGCAGAGACAGTGTGTGTGTGTGTGATTGTTGATCCAGCAGAGACAGTGTGTGTGTGTGTGATTGTTGATCCAACAGAGAGGTGGAGTGTGTTGTGATTGTTGATCCAGCAGAGACAGTGTGTGTGTGTGATTGTTGATCCAGCAGAGACAGTGTGTTTGTGTGATTGTTGATCCAGCAGAGACAGTGTGTGTGTGTGATTGTTGATCCAACAGAGAGGTAGAGTGTGTTGTGATTGTTGATCCAGCAGAGACAGTGTGTGTGTGTGTGATTGTTGATCCAGCAGAGACAGTGTGTGTGTGTGTGTGATTGTTGATCCAGCAGAGACAGTGTGTGTGTGTGTGATTGTTGATCCAGCAGAGACAGTGTGTGTGTGATTGTTGATCCAGCAGAGACAGTGTGTGTGTGATTGTTGATCCAGCAGAGACAGTGTGTGTGTGTGTGATTGTTGATCCAGCAGAGACAGTGTGTGTGTGTGTGTGTGTGTGTGATTGTTGATCCAGCAGAGACAGTGTGTGTGTGTGTGATTGTTGATCCAGCAGAGACAGTGTGTGTGTGTGATTGTTGATCCAGCAGAGACAGTGTGTGTGTGTGTGATTGTTGATCCAGCAGAGACAGTGTGTGTGTGTGTGTGATTGTTGATCCAGCAGAGACAGTGTATGTGTGTGATTGTTGATCCAGCAGATTGAGAGAGAGTTTGTGTGTAATTGCGTGTGTGTGTGAGTTGGTTCGGGATAATATTGGGAATCTGAGAAAAGCAACTTGTTAGAATTAAATGTCCCTTGTCATGGTCATTGACTGGGATAGCAAATGGCACACAGACATGCACATACACACACACTCACTCACTCAAACACACCGTGGATTAGAGAGGTTAGCTCATATGTGGAAGATCAGGTAGAGCGAGAGAGAGTAGCGGAGGAGAGAACACAGATTAGAGAGATTACCTCATAGATCAGGTAGAGAAAGAGATTAGAGTAGTAGAGGAAGCCGATTTGCGAGGTTAGATCCTAGATCAGGAAGAGAGAGAGTAGAGGAGTAGAGGACACAGATTAGAGAGATTATCTCAAAGATCAGGTAAAGAGAGAGAGACTAGAGGAGGAGATGACACAGATTAGAGAGGTTAGATCATAGATCAAGTAGAGAGAGAGATTAGAGGAGAGGACACAGATTAGAGAGGTTAGATCATAGAACAAGTAGAGAGAGAGATTAGAGGAGAGGACACAGATTAGAGAGGTTAGATCATAGATCAAGTAGAGAGAGAGAGTAGAGGAGGAGATGACACCAATTAGAGAGATTAGCTCATAGATCAGGTAGAGAGAGATTAGAGGAGAGGACACAGATTAGAGAGATTATCTCAAAGATCAGGTAAAGAGAGAGAGACTAGAGGAGGAGATGACACAGATTAGAGAGGTTAGATCATAGATCAAGTAGAGAGAGAGATTAGAGGAGAGGACACAGATTAGAGAGGTTAGATCATAGATCAGGTGGAGAGAGATTAGAGGAGGAGAGGACACAGATTAGCGAGATTAGCGCATAGATCAGGTAGAGAGAGATTAGAGGAGTAGAGGACACAGATTAGAGAGATTAGTTCATATATCAGGTAGAGAGAGATTAGAGGAGGAGAGGACACAGATTAGAGAGGTTAGATCATAGATCTGGTAAAGTGAGAGAGAGTAGAGGAGGAGGGAACACATATTAGAGAGATTAGCTCATTGATCAGGTAGAGAGAGAGTTCACTCATTTTTTCTTCCCCTTCACTGAAACCGAACGTATTCCACAGCAGGACCATGTCGGCAATGCAGACCATCCCTGAGCTAAACGCATAAAAGTTAAATCAAGACTTGTTATTATGTTGTTGTACATGGGGGTAAACATGTAACACATGCTTTTATTCAAACAATTTGAAATCACCTTTCCATTATTTCACTTGGAGTGTTGTTGTTATGGAAAGACTGGTGGGTAGGTGGGTAAGAAGTAGCGAGGTTGTCTGGTGGGTAAGAAGTAGCGAGGTTGTATGGTGGGTAACAAATAGCAGGGTTGTCTGGTGGGTAACAAATAGCAGGGTTGTCTGGTGGGTAAGAAGTAGCGAGGTTGTCTGGTGGGTAAGAAGTACTGAGGTTGTCTGGTGGGTAAGAAGTAGCAGGGTTGTCTGGTGGGTATGAAATAGCAGGGTTGTCTGGTGGATAAGAAATAGCAGGATTGTCTGGTGGATAAGAAATAGCAGGGTTGTCTGGTGGGTATGAAACAGCAGGGTTGTCTGTTGGGTATGAAATAGCAGGGTTGTCTGGTGGGTATGAAATAGCAGGGTTGTCTGGTGGATAAGAAATAGCAGGGTTGTCTGGTGGGTATGAAATAGCAGGGTTGTCTGGTGGATAAGAAAGAGCAGGGTTGTCTGGTGGATAAGAAATAGCAGGGTTGTCTGGTGGGTATGAAATAGCAGGGTTGTCTGGTGGGTATGAAATAGCAGGGTTGTCTGTTGGGTATGAAATAGCAGGGTTGTCTGTTGGGTATGAAATAGGGTTGTCAGGGTTGTCTGGTGGGTATGAAATAGGAGGGTTGTCTGGTGGATAAGAAATTGCAGGGTTGTCTGGTGGGAATGAAATAGCAGGGTTGTCTGGTGGATAAGAAATAGCAGGGTTGTCTGGTGGGAATGATAAAAAATAGCAGGGTTGTCTGGTGGATGAAAAGAAATAGCAGGGTTGTCTGGGTGGATAAGAAATAGCAGGGTTGTCTGGTGGATGAAAAAGGGTTGTCTGGTGGGTAGCAGGGTTGTCTGGTGGGTATGAAATAGCAGGGTTGTCTGGTGGGTATGAAATAGCAGGGTTGTCTGGTGGGTATGAAATAGCAGGGTTGTCTGTTGGGTATGAAATAGCAGGGTTGTCTGGTGGGTATGAAAGGGTTGTCTGGTGGGTATGGAGGGTTGTCTGGTGGGTAAGAAATTGCAGGGTTGTCTGGTTGGGTATGAAATAGCAGGGTTGTCTAGCAGGGTTGGGTGGATAAGAAATAGCAGGGTTGTCTGGTGGGTATGAAATAGCAGGGTTGTCTGGTGGGTATGAAATAGCAGGGTTGCCTGTTGGGTATGAAATAGCAGGGTTGTCTGGTGGGTATGAAATAGCAGGGTTGTCTGGTGGGTAAGAAATTGCAGGGTTGTCTGGTGGGTATGAAATAGCAGGGTTGTCTGGTGGATAAGAAGTAGCAGGGTTGTCTAGCAGGGTTGTCTGGGGAATGAAATAGCAGGGTTGTCTGGTGGATAAGAAATAGCAGGGTTGTCTGGTGGGTATGAAATAGCAGGGTTGTCTGGTGGGTATGAAATAGCAGGGTTGTCTGGTGGGTATGAAATAGCAGGGTTGTCTGTTGGTTGTCTGGTGGGTATGAAATAGTCAGAAATAGCAGGGTTGTCTGGTGGATAAGAAATAGGGTTGTCAGGGTTGTCTGGTGGATAAGAAATAGCAGGGTTGTCTGGATATGAAATAGCAGGGTTGTCTGGTGGGTATGAAATAGCAGGGTTGTCTGGTGGGTATGAAATAGCAGGGTTGTCTGGTGGGTATGAAATAGCAGGGTTGTCTGGTGGGTATGAAATAGCAGGGTTGTCTGGTGGGTATGAAAAAAAGCAGAAATTGCAGGGTTGTCTGGTGGGTAAGAAGTAGCAGGGTTGTCTGGTGGGTATGAAATAGCAGGGTTGTCTGGTGGGTATGAAATAGCAGGGTTGTCTGGTGGGTATGAAATAGCAGGGTTGTCTGTTGGGTATGAAATAGCAGGGTTGTCTGGTGGGTATGAAATAGGAGGGTTGTCTGGTGGGTAAGAAATTGCAGGGTTGTCTGGTGGGTATGAAATAGCAGGGTTGTCTGGTGGATAAGAAGTAGCAGGGTTGTCTGGTGGGAATGAAATAGCAGGGTTGTCTGGTGGATAAGAAATAGCAGGGTTGTCTGGTGGATAAGAAATAGCAGGGTTGTCTGGTGGGTATGAAATAGATAAATGAAATAGCAGGGTTGTCTGGTGGATATGAAATAGTCTGGTGGGTTGTCTGGTGGGTATGAAATAGCAGGGTTGTCTGGTGGGTATGAAATAGCAGGGTTGTCTGTTGGATAAGAAATAGCAGGGTTGTCTGTTGGGTATGAAATAGCAGGGTTGTCTGGTGGGTATGAAATAGCAGGGTTGTCTGGTGGGTAAGAAATAGCAGGGTTGTCTGGTGGGTATGAAATAGGAGGGTTGTCTGGTGGGTAAGAAATTGCAGGGTTGTCTGGTGGGTATGAAATAGCAGGGTTGTCTGGTGGGTATGAAATAGCAGGGTTGTCTGGTGGGTATGAAATAGCAGGGTTGTCTGGTGGGTATGAAATAGCAGGGTTGCCTGTTGGGTATGAAATAGCAGGGTTGTCTGGTGGGTATGAAATAGGAGGGTTGTCTGGTGGGTAAGAAATTGCAGGGTTGTCTGGTGGGTATGAAATAGCAGGGTTGTCTGGTGGATAAGAAGTAGCAGGGTTGTCTGGTGGGAATGAAATAGCAGGGTTGTCTGGTGGATAAGAAATAGCAGGGTGGTCTGGTGGGTATGAAATAGCAGGGTTGTCTGGTGGGTATGAAATAGCAGGGTTGTCTGGTGGGTATGAAATAGCAGGGTTGTCTGTTGGGTATGAAATAGCAGGGTTGTCTGGTGGATAAGAAATAGCAGGGTTGTCTGGTGGATAAGAAATAGCAGGGTTGTCTGGTGGGTATGAAATAGCAGGGTTGTCTGGTGGGTATGAAATAGCAGGGTTGTCTGGTGGGTATGAAATAGCAGGGTTGTCTGGTGGGTAAGAAATAGCAGGGTTGTCTGGTGGGTATGAAATAGCAGGGTTGTCAGGTGGGTAAGAAGTAGCAGGGTTGTCTGGTGGGTATGAAATAGCAGGGTTGTCTGGTGGGTATGAAATAGCAGGGTTGTCTGGTGGGTATGAAATAGCAGGGTTGTCTGGTGGGTATGAAATAGCAGGGTTGTATGGTGGGTAAGAAATAGCAGGGTTGTCTGGTGGGTATGAAATAGCAGGGTTGTCTGGTGGGTATGAAATAGCACGGTTGTCTGGTGGGTATGAAATAGCAGGGTTGTCTGGTGGGTATGAAATGGCAGGGTTGTCTGGTGGATAAGAAATAGCAGGGTTGTCTGGTGGATAAGAAATAGCAGGGTTGTCTGGTGGGTATGAAATAGCAGGGTTGTCTGGTGGGTATGAAATAGCAGGGTTGTCTGGTGGGTATGAAATAGCAGGGTTGTCTGGTGGGTATGAAATAGCAGGGTTGTCTGGTGGGTATAAAATGGCAGGGTTGTCTGGTGGATAAGAAATAGCAGGGTTGTCTGGTGGATAAGAAATAGCAGGGTTGTCTGGTGGGTATGAAATAGCAGGGTTGTCTGGTGGGTATGAAATAGCAGGATTTACTGGTGGGTATAAAATAGCAGGGTTGTATGGTGGGTATGAAATAGCAGGGTTGTATGGTGGGTATGAAATAGCAGGGTTGTCTGGTGGGTATGAAATAGCAGGGTTGTCTGGTGGATAAGAAATAGCAGGGTTGTCTGGTGGATAAGAAATAGCAGGGTTGCCTGGTGGGTATGAAATAGCAGGGTTGTCTGGTGGGTATGGAATAGCAGGGTTGTCTGGTGGATAAGAAATAGCAGGGTTGTCTGGTGGGTATGAAATAGCAGGGTTGTCTGGTGGGTATGAAATAGCAGGGTTGTCTGGTGGATAAGAAATAGCAGGGTTGTCTGGTGGATAAGAAATAGCAGGGTTGTCTGGTGGGTATGAAATAGAAATGTTGTCCTGTGGGTATGAAATAGCAGGGTTGATGGGTATGAACTACTTACATCCCTCCCTCTTTCCCTCCTCGCTCCCCCTCTCCCTACTTACATCCCTCCCTCCCAACTTACATCCCTCCCTCCCTATCTCCTACTTTCTCACCTATTCTCTCTCCTATCTCACCTACTCTCTCTCCTCTTATCTCTCCTCCCTTTCCTCCTCCATCTCCTCTCATCTTCTCCCTCCTACTCTCTCTCGTCCTCTCTCTACTCCTCTCTCATCCTCCCTCTCCCCTCTCTCCTCAACTCTTTCTTACTCTCTCCCTCTTCTCCCTTTTCTCCTCCTCTCTCTGCTACTATCTCTACAATAATACTATACTCTCTCTTCTACTCTATCCTACTCTCTCCTTCTCCTGCTCTCCTAATCTTCGTCCTGCTCTCCTTCCTACTCTCTCCCTCTCTCTTCCTCTCTCTCCTACTCCTTCTCCTAAAATTATTCCTGCTCTCTCTCCTAGTCTCTCCCTTTCATACTCTCCTACTCTCTCCCATACTCTCTACTACTCACACTCTCTCCCTCTCCTACTTTCTCCCCTGTCTCCCTCTCCTGCTCTTTTTCTACTCTCTCTCCTACCCTCTCCCCCTGCGCTCTCTCTTGCTCTCTCTCCTCCTCTTTCTCCTAAAATACCCCCTGCTCTCTCTCTCCTACTTTCTCTCCCTTATTCTCTCTCCTATTCTCTCTCCTAATCTCTCTCTCCTTGTCTCTCTTTTACTCTATCTATCCTACTGTCTTTCATATTATCTTACCTGCTGTCTATCCTACTCTCTCTCTCCTACTCTATCCTACTCTCTCCCTCTCCGTCACTCCTCCTAATCTTCCTCCCTCTCATGCTCTCTCTCCTACTCTCCCTCCTACTTTCTCTCCCTTACACTCTCTCCTATTCTCTCTCATACTCTCTCTCCTAATCTCTCTCTCCTGGTCTCTCTTCTACTCTATCTATCCTACTCTCTTTCACATTCTCTCACCTGCACTCTCTCTCTCCTACTCTCTTCCTTACATACTTTCCCTCCTACTCTCTCTCCTACTATCTCTCCTCTCTCTCTCCTACTCATTATCCTGCTCTCTATCCTAATCTCTCTATCTCCTATTCTCTCTCTCCTCTCTCTCCTACTCGCTCTCCTCCTCTCTATCCTCCTCCCTCTCCTCCTCTCTCTCCTACTCTCTCTCCTACTCTCACTGTTCGACTTTCTCTCTATTCTACTCTCTCTCTTACGCTCTCCCTCTCCTACTCTCTCTCTCCTCCTGTCTCTATGCTACTATACCTTCACCTCTCTCTCTCTCCTCACTCCTCCAAGTCTCTCTCTTTCATCTCTCTCATATTCTCTCTCCTCCTCTCTCTCCTTCTCTCTCCTACTATATATACTATTATCTCTCCTCCTCTCTTTCCTACTCTCTCTCTCCTACTACTTCTCCTACTCTCTCTCTCCTACTATTTCTCCTACTCTCTCTCTCCTACTATTTCTCCTCCTCTCTCTCTCCTCCTCTCTCTCCTCCTCTCTCCTACTGTATATACTACTATCTCTCCTCTCTTTCCTACTCTCTCTCTCCTACTATTTCTCCTACTCTCTACCACTCATACTCTCTCATACTCTCTACCTCTCCTACTCTCTCTCTCCTACTCTCTCTCCTACTATTTATCCTACTCTCTCTCCTACTCCCTCTCTCCCACTCTCTCTCTCTTGTCGGAGTAAGTCGGGGAGCAGGAGCGATTGTTGGAGTGACTGGAATACTTTCACCCTATTGGGTTTTGTTGTGTATATATATATATATATTGATTAGTTGAGTTGTTTTAGTGTTATATTGTCTCACTTTCACTAAGCACGTATAGGGGTTGTGGGATCATTGAGGTCGGTTTTCTTGAGGGCGCAACCAGCAGGAGGGGCTGGTTGTAATGGCCACTCGTGGAGGTGTAGAGTTTGAAAAACGTAGCCCTTAACAGGCTAAGGGTTCAGGAGAAGGGATGAACAGGCTAAGGGTTCAGGAGAAGGGATGAACAGGCTAAGGGTTCAGGAGAAGGGATGAACAGGCTAAGGGTTCAGGAGAAGGGATGAACAGGCTAAGGTTTCAGGAGAAGGGATGAACAGGCTAAGGGTTCAGGAGAAGGGATGAACAGGCTAAGGTTTCAGGAGAAGGGATGAACAAGCTAAGGTTTCAGGAGAAGGGATGAACAGGCTAAGGGTTCAGGAGAAGGGATGAACAGGCTAAGGGTTCAGGAGAAGGGATGAACAGGCTAAGGGTTCAGGAGAAGGGATGAACAGGCTAAGGGTTCAGGAGAAGAGAGAAGGTGGGCAGATGTGGTGGGAGAAATAGGAAAGGAGAGCAATGTGGCTACGGGGGAAGTTGTGGCAGAGCAGGGAAAAGAGGGGGGGTCAGTAGGTGAGACTGTGATTGAGGTCGTTGAGGGGGTGCTGGAGAATGCAATGAGAGTTTAAGAGGAGAGTGAAGCACCTGTTTTCAAAGTACAGAGAGGTATTTAAGGGGTGGTGAAGGTTCTAATTCTAAGAGGAAGGCAGAGATGATGAATCAGTTGAGGATAAACAGGTTGTAGAGATGGAGTTTTATTCTGGGAATGATAGTGAGAGTGAGGCATCTGAGGCGTCACAACAAAATAGAGAGAGAAATGGGGTGGAAGGGAGATACAGGATTGAAAAGGTACATCAACTTCTGAATTTGACAAAAGGGAAGAAATATAAACAGGATTATATTGTAACAGATTTCTTTTCCTGAAAGTGAATTGTTTATTGAATCAGCCTAATTTCTTATATCAAACATAACGGGTGGAGGATTGAAAAGCACAGAAATGGCTAGACTAAAGAAAGTGGTCGCGAGAGTGACAAGTGAGGTACATACTAATGGAAATGAAAGAGTACAGTCGCAGTCCTAACTGTGTTAAGATAAACTCAGCAAAAAAATAAATGTCCCTTTTTCAGGACCCTGTCTTTCAAAGATAATTTGTAAAAATCCAAATAACTTCACATTGCAAAGGGTTTAAACATGGTTTCCCATGCTTGTTCAATGAACCATAACAATTAATGAACATGCACCTGTGGAACAGTCGTTAAGACACTGACAGCTTACAGACAGTAGGTAATTAAGATCACAGATATGAAAACGTAGGACACTAAAGAGGCCTTTCTACTGACTCTGAAAAACAACAAAAGAAAGATGCCCAGGATCCCTGCTCATCTGCGTGAACGTGCCATAGGCATGCTGCAAGGAGGCATGAGGACTGCAGATGTGGCCAGGAAAATAAATTGCAATGTCCGTACTGTGAGAAGCCTAAGACAGCGCTACATAGAGACAGGACGGACAGCTGATCATCCTCGCAGTGGCATACCACATGTAACAACACCTTCATAGGATCGGTACATCCTAACATCACATGTTAGGAGGGAGAGATCGGTACATCCACATCACATCTGCGGGACAGGTACAGGATAGCAACAAGAACAACGCCTATGGGCACAAACCCACCGTCACTGGACCAGACAGGACTGGCAAAAAGTGCTCTTCACTGGCGAGTCACAGTTTAGTTTTGTTTTCTATCAAAATCTACTAATAGTATGCATATCTTATCTTCTGGGGATGAGTAGCAGGCAGTTGAATTTGGGCATGATTTTCATCCAAAAGTCCAAATGCTGCCCCCTATCCCAGAGAAGTTAATGCAGCTGATTTTGACCCCCGTTTGTTCAGGGACACATTTTTCAATTTCTGTTCATCACATGTCTGTGGAACTTGTTTAGTTTATGTCTCAGTTGTTGAATCTTATGTTCATACACATATTTACACGTATTAAGTTTGCTGGAAATAAATGCAGTTGACAGTGAGAGGACGTTTATTTTTTTGCTGAGTTTGTGTTTTCTGTCTCTTCCTCTGTAATTTTGTGTCAGCAAAGAGCAGGTTAAGTTTTCTTGTTTAAATGTAAATGTGTCGAGAGACGTTAACAAAAGAGCTGTGGTGTTAATGAAGGGAAAGGGAAGTGACATCCGTTTTCTTCAAGAAACGCATAGTGATATGGAAAATGAAGTTATGTGGGTGGGGGGGCAGTGATGTGTAGTCATAAAAACAAAAACAATTGTGCTGTGGCCATCTTGTTCTCAAAAGGTTTTTTGCCTTTGTCATGTGAGGTTGAAGAGTTAGTTGAGGGGAGGTTATTAATTTAAAAGTTAGAGCGAGATATGAAAACATCACTATGTGTTTAATAAATGTATATGCCCCAGTAGTGGCAGTTGAGATGGTATGTTTTTTTAGAGACATTATCAAATTTAATTGAGAAATGTAATACTGAGGATAATTTATTTCTTGCTGGGGATTTTATCTGTACTGCACAGTCAGTGATTTAGATAGAAATCACAAAAAAACATAATCTAGCCTCAATTACTTTTTAAAAACACCTTTTGGTAACACATGAACTACGTAATATTTTGAAGAGTCAAAATGGAGGCACGAGACCGTACACATGGGCCAATGTGAGAGAGAACACCATCTCTCTGGCAGGTTAGATAGGTTTTATTGTTTTGAGCATCAATCTCAGGTTTGTAAATCAAGTGTGATAACCCCAGTGGGATGTTCTGATCATTGTTTAGTAACAGAGGTGGTGGACATTAATGCTGTAAAACCCAAAAGGGCATTTTAATATAAATTTATTGAGTGATGCTCATTTCAGGAAATGTTTTAGTTTTTTACTGGAAGAGGTGGAGGTCTGAAAAGGACAGTTTTGTATCTCTTCAACAGTGGAGGGATATTAGGGAAATCCAGATTCAACAATTATGTAATCAATACACAATGAATGTCACCTAAGATATCAGCAGATCAATAAACATCCTAGAGTCTGAAATAGTGGAACTCCTGATGTTAGTTGAGACACAGGAGATCAAGGCCATACTCAGGCCCTCGAGAAAAAAAGCTGCATTGGCAGACCTGCTGGGTATCAGAGCACACGGGGCATTGGTGAGAAGTACGTTTCAGGGAGTCTTTGAAATGGATGCCTCATCCAAATTTTTATTTAGCTTAGGGAAAAAGAATGGACAGAGAATAATTATTCATTGCCTCAAATCAGCTGTTGGACAAGATCTCACTAGCTCAAGTGAAATTAGAAAGAGGGCAGTAGAGTTCTATGCTGAGCTTTACAGGTGTGAGTATAAAGAGGATTAAACAGTTACACAGCAGTTCCAAGATGGGCTCCCACAGGTGGCTGAAGAAGCTTAGGTTGAAATAGAGAAACCATTGTCTTTGCAGGAGCAAAACCCTGCATTAAAAGGCATGGGAAATGGAAGAGCACTGGGCATTGGGCTTCCTGTTGACTTTTTAAAATCTTTTTGGGCTATATTGGTAGAGGTTTGACTAGCAATAGTTAACGATTGTTTGACCGGAGGGTTACTACCGCTAAGCTGCAGAAGGGCTGTCCTCACCTTACGGCCAAAAAGGGTGACCCTATGGAGATAAACATATCCAGGTGTTAGAATGGCCAAGTCAAAGTCCAGACCTGAATCCAATCGAGAATCTGTGGAAAGAACTGAAAACTGCTGTTCACAAATGCTCTCCATCCAACCTCACTGAGCTCGAGCTGTTTTGCAAGGAGGAATGGGAAAAAAATTCAGTCTCTCGATGTGCAAAACTGATAGAGACATACCCCAAGCGACTTACAGCTGTAATCGCAGCAAAAGGTGGCGCTACAAAGTATTAACTTAAGGGGGCTGAATAATTTTGCACGCCCAATTTTTCAGTTTTTGATTTGTTAAAAAAGTTAGAAATATCCAATAAATGTCGTTCCACTTCATGATTGTGTCCCACTTGTTGTTGATACAGTTTTATATTTTTTATGTTTGAAGCCTGAAATGTGGCAAAAGGTCGCAAAGTTCAAGGGGGCCGAATACTTTCGCAAGGCACTGTAGGTTGTTTATGGACCAAAACATGGATGTGGTTAGGAGTGGGATGGCAGGTCTGCTATTACAGAAGGTAGGGGGATTAGATTTAAAGAATGCTTTATTTTCGGTTGATAGTTGTCAGATTTCTGGACTTCTTAGGGTTTGAGGACTTCTTAGGGTTGGGAGTACAATGAAGGTGTCCAGACGCACTAAGGCAAAGTCAGTGCATTTCCTACTGCAGGAACCTCTGGTGTATGGGGCAAGACTGGATTGTATAACTGAAGCTGTTCCACATTTCTCCAAAATGCTGGTGAAGGGCAAAATCATCACCCTAAGGAAGTTAATGGACAAGTCTGGGCCCACATTAATGGATGAAGGGCCGGTGGCTGAACATTTGGGGGTGAGGTCGGAAAGGATTGTCGGACAATTGCTGGGAATTTGCAGGAAGGCTCTGTCAGCAGAAGATTGGATTATGTTCAATAGTTACTGCAAAAGGCACAAGATGAGAACGTCCCATTTCCCAGACTAAGGATTACACCCAATATCCCAGAGTCAGACAGAAAGGCTTTATTAGTGGGTTTGAGAGGGTTGGATTGGTGAATGGAAAGACATATAGTGGTGTGTCAATGTTTTCAATAAAGATAAATTGAAGAATGGAAAAGACACTCATTGGAGGGTAAAACTGGGCATTGGTGACAAGGTAAAGCCAGCATGGAGAGCACTGAACAAGCCACCATTACAAAAGGGCACGGGTGACATGGATCAGAGGGTTTTGCATGACATCATTGCAGTTACTGCTTTTGTATATGCTATTAACTGAGATGTTGGAGACATCTTTTTGTAATATAAGAGAAACTATTTTTAACTGTTTTATGGAGTGTGAGAGGATGAAGGTTCCCTTTGAAATATTGGACTCTTTGTTTACAGCTGTAGGGAAGATTTTCAATGGCACTGTTTTTATTTTGGGATTTCAATATAGTAAGCAACAGAAACTGTTCAATGTTATTTTGGGTCAACTAAAATATCTATTTTTCTGAGTAGGAAAAATAAGATAGAAAGGATATAGTAAGGATGTAAGATGTGTTTTTAAAGTATTAGTAAAAGCGAGAATAAAAGTTTTTATTTAATGTATTAGCTTTTTAAATGTTTATTTAAGAAGGACACGTTTGTTGTTTAATTTCTGAAAAGGCACTGTGTCAATATTTGTGTTAATATGTAGTTTAAAATAAAGATTTTATAAAAACTCACTCTCTCCAACTATCCGTCCTGCTCTCGCTCCTACTCTCTTTCCTACTCTCTCTCTCTCTTCTGCTCTCTCTCTAACTCTCCCCCCCAGCTCCTCCTCTTTCTCCTACTCTTCCTCCTGCTCTCTCTCTTTCTCTCTCCTTTACTTGCTCTCCTATTCTCTCTCCTACTCTCGCTCCTATTCCCTCTCTTTGTCTCTCTTCTACTCTCTCCCTTTCCTACTCTCTCCTACTCTATCCCTCTCTTACACTCTCTCCTACACTCTCCCTCGCCTATCTCTTCCTCATACTCTCTCTCCCTTACTCTTTCTCCTATTATCTCTCATACTCTCTCTCTATCTCTTCTACTCTCTATCCAACTCTCTCGCTCCTACTCTCTCCTAATCTCTCTCTACTCCCTCCTAATCTAATCTCTCTCTCTTACTCTCTCCTACTCCTCCTCTCTCCCCCCTACTCCCTCTCTTACTCTCTCCTACTCTCTCTCTCTCTCCTACTCTCTCCCTCTCATACTCTCTCTCTTACTCACTCCCTCTCCTACTATCTATCCTACTCTCTCTCCTATTCTCTATCATACGCTGTCTCCTACTCCCTCTCCTCTACTCTACTCTCTATCCAACTCTCTCGCTCCTACTCTCTCCTAATCTAATCTCTCTACTCCCTCCTAATCTAATCTCTCTACTCCCTCCTAATCTAATCTCTCTCTTCCTCTCTCCTACTCCCTCTCCTCTCTCCCCCTACTCCCTCTCTTACTCTCTCTCCTACTATCTCCCTCGCCTATTATTTCTCCTACTCTTTCCCTATCCTACTCTCTCTCCTTCTCTCTCCAAATCTCTCTTACTCTCTCCTACTCTCTCTCTCCTACTCTCTCTCTCTATCACTCCTACTCTCTCCCTCTCATACTCTCTCTCTTACTCACTCCCTCTCCTACTATCTATCCTACTCTCTCTCCTATTCTCTATCATACGCTGTCTCCTACTCCCTCTCCTCTACTCCCTCTCCTGCTCTCTCTCCTACTCTCTCCCTCTCCTACTATCTATCCTACTCTCTCTCCTATTCTCTATCATACGCTGTCTCCTACTCCCTCTCCTCTACTCCCTCTCCTGCTCTCTCTCCTACTCTCTCCCTCTCCTACTCTCTCCCTCTCCTACTCTCTCCCTCCTACTCTCTCTCCAAATATCTCTCTTACTCTCTCCTACTCTCAATTCAATTCAAGGGCTTTATTGGCATGGGAAACATGTGTTAACATTGCCAAAGCAAGTGAGGTCGACAACATACAAAGTGAATATATAAAGTGAAAAACAACAAAAATTAACAGTAAACATTACACATACAGAAGTTTCAAAACAGTAAAGACATTACAAATGTCATATATATATATATATATATTGCGAGCATACCAAGTAATTAGGCGTCACACTAAAGCGGGAAGGTGGAATAAATGAGTCAGGAGTAGGTTTTTCTGATTGAACACGGTTCTCTATTGAGGGTATTTTGTCAACAAAAACGTTCTAACATAATCAATGAAAAATCTTCCATGGAAAAACACACATCTTCTCCAGATGAAACAAGAACACAATAGGATAATCTTTAAACTACAACAAACATAAATCACGGGTTTGTCACCGTCTTAGTGGTTCTTTCAGCACAGCTTCTCTCTCTCGGTGGCCATCTTCCAGAGATAGTTTCCCCCTCTCTGCTGGTTCCATTCTCTCTTTTACAGGGGAAGGAGAGTATCTCATTAGTACCGTCAGCTGTGCTTAATTGACTCTGGTTACCTTGTCTCCCATGCTTTGTTGGGCTACTATCCATGAGCCCAGCCTGCCCTCTAGTGGTCCTTCCACAATATATAGTGTTTTAACAATGTACAAATGGTTAAAGGACACAATATAAAATAAATAAGCATAAATATGGGTTGTATTTACAATGGTGTTTGTTCTTCACTGGTTGCCCTTTTCTCGTGGCAACAGGTCACACATCTTGCTGCTGTGATGGCACACTGTGGAATTTCACCCAGTAGATATGGGAGTTTTTCAAAATTGGACTTGTTTTCGAATTCTTTGTGGATCTGTGTAATCTGAGGGAAATATGTCTCTCTAATGTGGTCATACATTGGGCAGGAGGTTAGGAAGTGCAGCTCAGTTTCCACCTCATTTTGTGGGCAGTGAGCACATAGCCTGTCTTCTCTTGAGAGCAATGTCTGCCTACGGTGGCCTTTCTCAATAGCAAGGCTATGCTCACTGAGTCTGTACATAGTCAAAGCTTTCCTTAATTTTGGATCAGTCACAGTGGTCAGGTATTCTGCCGCTGTGTACTCTCTGTGTATGGCCAAATAGCATTCTAGTTTGCTCTGTTTTTTTGTTAATTCTTTCCAATGTGTTAAGTAATTATCTTTTTGTTTTCTGATGATTTGGTTGGGTCTAATTTTGCTGTTGTCCTGGGTCTCTGTAGGGTGTGTTTGTGTTTGTGAACAGAGCCCCAGGACCAGCTTGCTTAGGGGACTCTTCTCCAGGTTCATCTCTCTGTAGGTGATGGCTTTGTTATGGAAGGTTTGTGAATCGCTTCCTTTTAGGTGGTTGAAGAATTTAACCTCTTGGTCCTACCTGGCACGCAGGCGTCCCATCTAGAGCTCTGGAAATGCAAATGCGCTACGCTAAATGCTAATAGTATTAGTTAAAACTCAAACATTCATTAAAATACACATGCAAGGTATTGAATTAAAGCTACACTCGTTGTGAATCCAGGCAACAAGTCAGGTTTTTAAAATGCTTTTCGGCGAAAGCATGAGAAGCTATTATCTGATAGCATGTAACACCACGAAAGACCCGCAGGGGACGTGAACATAATATAATATAATATATGCCATTTAGCAGACGCTTTTATCCAAAGCGACTTACAGTCATGTGTGCATACATTCTACGTATGGGTGGTCCCGGGGATCGAACCCACTACCCTGGCGTTACAAGCGCCATGCTCTACCAACTGAGCTACACAGGACCACACACAGTAAACAAAATAATTAGCATAGTCGTCGCTACACAAACCGCACAAATAAAATATAAAACATTCATTACCTTTGACCATCTTCTTTGTTGGCACTCCTAGATGTCCCATAATCACCATTGGGTCTTTTTTTCGATTAAATCGGTCCATATATAGCCTAGATATCGATCTATGAAGACTGTGTGATAAACGGAAAAAAATAGCGTTTCATAACGTAACGTCATTTTTTAAAATTCAAAAAGTCGACGATAAACTTTCACAAAACACTTCCAAATACTTTTGTAATGCAACTTTAGGTATTAGTACAAGTTAATAAGCGATAAAATTCATCAGGAGGCGATGTCAATTCTATAGGTGTCTGTTTCGAAAAAATGTCTTGGAGAGAGCTCGACCAAAACATCCGGTCGGAGACCGGAGGGAATCGATTCCCTTGATTCGGTTAGACCCTGAATCAATTGCGAATCAAATGACAAGACTCTAGACAACGTGTGGAAGCTGTAGGCACTGAAACCTCGGTCTCATGTAATTCGATTCACTTTGAACAATTCCTTGAAGTTGCGGATGGATATTTATTTCCATTTTCAGTGATCAGATATTCCTGCACTTTTCGATGAAACGCACGTTCTGTTATAGTCACAGCCGTGATTTAACCAGTTTTATAAACGTCTGAGTGTTTACTATCCACACATACTAATCATATGCATATACTATATTCCTGGCCTGAGTAGCAGGGCGCTGAAATGTTGCGCGATTTTTAACAGAATGTTCGAAAAAGTAGAGGGTCGACTTAACAGGTTAACGGCTCTTTTCTGGATTTTGATAATTAGTGGGTCTCGGCCTAATTCTGCTCTGCATGCATTATTTGGTGTTCGACGTTGTACACGGAGGATATTTTTACAGAATTCTGCGTGCAGAGTCTCAATTTGGTGTTTGTCCCATTTTTGTGAAGTCTTGGTTGGCGAGCGGACCCCAGACCTCACAACCATAAAGGGCAATGGGCTCTATGACTGATTCAAGTATTTTTAGCCAAATCCTAATTGGTATGTTGAAATTTATACGTTTGAGAGCGATGTCCTTTAGAGTTCAGGCAAAAGTGGGCACTGCTGCCTTGTAGAGGTGGACCTGGTCATAGAGGCTGTTCAAGTCCATGGTTGGAGTGATGGGCAATGAAAACGTTTGGTTTTGAGGCACAGTCACGGGAAATACTTGCATTTACCTGCTGTATATTGGCAGGGTGGAATTATTTTCATGGTAGCAGAGTGGAGATACCCACTTGTGCGTTGGGGAAAGTAGAAGAAGCCTTTTCAATCACTCCCTTCAGTGCTGTGGCCACTCTTTCTTGCGGAGCTCTCAGGTCGTTTGTGCCTGTGTGTATTATTATGTGGCTGGGTGAGACTAGTTTGGCCTCAGACAGAAGGTCTAGGTCGCGCGCTGGGTGTTTGGACACCAGAGTTTAGACACACTGTGTTTGGGAAAAAGTTTTTTTTCTTCCATATATTTCCCATTTGAGTCCATAAGTAGTACAATCTGTGTCTTGTGTTTGTTCTCAGTGGGTGTGGGGGGGTTGTCAGAAGGGCTATCAGGGTGGCTGACAGGGGGGGTGCTCAGAGGGGGGTGAGAGCCTCTGGGCTTGGGGTTCTTCATTTGTCTGTTCTGCTGTGATGTCGACTCTATGGTCAGGGTCTGGTGTGGACTGTTCTGCTGGGGTGTCAAAATTTTTGTTGAGTGCTGAGGTGGGCTGTTCTGCTGGCTTCTCTGTGGGGGTGGCCACCTCTCTAGTGGGTTGTTCTCTGTCACACGCCGTCCCCCTCAACTTTTCCTCCATCCCCCTCACCCTCTCCTCCATCCCCCTCAACCTCTCCTCCACCAGCAGTCTGATACTCTCCTCTAGTGCTCTGTTCTGCTCCCCTTTCTCCTGTTGTATTTGTCTTACCACTGTCCAAAGTGCAAATATGTCTCTGTCCACCTCCAGCTCTCCGGGTCTGGTTAAGGGGCTGTTGTTTTGCTGGACTGTTGTCTGGGTCTGTGCTGACTGAAGTGTAATCACCTGCTGTTCCAGCTCCACCTGCCTTATCTCCAGCTGGGTGAATTTGTCCTTCATTTCAATGAGGGAGTGGTAATCTAATCTGTGCTGGGAGGTTGACTCTCCGCTGGGGGTTGCTCGTCTGTGGGGTTACATAATGAAGAGGTCTGGTCTGACCCGCTCGGTGTGGGGGTATCTTTATCAAGGGAGAGCTTCTCCTGCTGGGCTAATTCTTTGATTAGGTGAAAGTCCAGCTGAAACTGTTTGGGGTTACTCTGTACCATTACTGTTCCGGACTTATAGATATTTATATTACTTGACTCAGAGTCCTCGTTATCAAGTATTCTGAGTTTCCACCCCTCGTTAACCCCCCCTCTCTTAACAGAGGGGTAGTGTGCTAATATAGCACTGTGGCATGCCAGGGGATGGTTTGTGTGGAAGATAAGGTTGCTGATGTTCCCATTTTTGCAATAGTCAGCAAAAAGTGTCTCTTGATTTTCCATAAGGAGCTTCATTTTGTAATCTTTTCTTGCCTTATTATTCTTTACATGCAAAGGGTACTGTATTTTAATTACCTCTGAACAGCGGGAGGGAGCTTCTAAGGTCTCTCCATTTGGTTGGGGTAGACTGTGTGACTCTCCTGCCATTGTTGGGCTAATGGGTTTTGACACCTCTCACTTGACACGTCAGTGCTAGTTGAAGCTGTATCAAGCTTGGCAGAATTATGTTAGAATTCAGTCCTTATAAAGTAATGTTGTGTATTTTTCTTCTTGGCTTTTGGAGATTAAATATAGTTTCAGACTAAGCATTACTCACTCAGTTCCAGGTTGGATGGTGTTTTCAGGTTTCTGTTGTTTTCCAGAGAATTTGCTGTATAGAGAAATACATCTTGGTAGTTGTGAACCTTCCAGGTGATTCCGTAATTCCGTCCAAAATCAGGTTGTAGGTTTTAAGTTTTCATTTGAAGTGGGGGTTATGTTGTAGAGGGTAGAATCCAGTATGTGTTCCTGACAAAAAATCCAAGTTTATCTAACTCCTAATCTATCTTTTTTAAAGAAAATGCTGAAAAATGCAGGAGCTCATCTGATCGTGACTCTCTCTCTCTCTCTCTCTCTCTCTCTCTCTCTCTCTCTCTCTCTCTCTCTCTCTCTCTCTCTCTCTCTCTCTCTCATACTCTCTCTCCTATTCTTTCCCTCTCCTACTCTCTATCTGAATCTCTCTCTTACTCTCTCTCTACTCACTCTTCTGCTCTCTCTCTCCTACTCTCTCTCCTACTGTCTCGCCAACTCTCTCTCCTACTCTCTTCCTATCCTACTCTCTCTCCTAATCACTCTTCCTATATCCTACTCTCTCTCTCTCTCTTTCTCTCTCTCTCTCTCTCTCTCTCTCTCTCTCTCTCTCTCTCTCTCTCTCTCTCTCTCTCTCTCTCTCTCTCTCTCTCTCTCTCTCTCTCTCTCTCTCTCTCTACTCTCTCTTCTACTCTCTCTCTACTCTCTCTTCTACTCTCTCTTTCACTCTCTCTCCTACTTTCTCATCTCCTGTTCTCTCTCTCCTACTCTAAGTATAGCATGACTGATCCTTCCAGGGAGTGTGGGCATACCCTGACAGGAAACTGGCATTGTGCACAGCATGAGGGGGCACACACAGTGTGCAGACGCGCTTGCATGAGCATGTACACACACACACCCTGCTCCGGCATATAGCCAGCCCAGTTACTGCCATCATAGCGTGCTCCAGGGGAACATCACATAACACTAAGGCGTTTGGCGCTAGCTTACTGAACTCAACAAAATACCTCCCAGTGAATACGAGGTTTAGACATTTTCACTGTCATTGTTATATACCTCCCTCCATTCTCCCCCCTTCTACTCTTTCCCTCCATCTGTCCTCCCCTCTTTTCTTTCTCTTACTCAATTTAATTCAACTCAATTTAAGGGATGTTTTTGGCATGGGAAACATGTTTACAATGCCAAAGCAAGTGGAATAAATTATAAATTGTGAAAAGTGAAATGAACATTACACTCCGAAATGTTCCAAAGGAGTAAAAACATTACAAATATTATGTCTATTTACAGTGTAGTAACGATGTGCAAATTGTAAAAGTACAAACGGGAAAATAAATAAACATAAATATGGGTTGTATTTTCAATGGTGTTTGTTCTTCACTGGCAACAGGTCACAAATCTTCCTGCTGTGATGGCACACTGTGGTATTTCAACCAGTAGATATTGGGGTTTATCAAAATTGGATTTGTTTTGGAATTCTTTGTGGATCTGTGTAGTCTGAGGGACATATGTGTCTCTAATATGGTCATACATTTGGCAAGAGGTTAGGAAGTGCAGCTCAGATTCCACCTAATTTTGTGGGCATTGTGCTCATAGCCTGTCTTCAAAGATTTCCTTAACTTTGTCAGTCACAGTGGTCAGCTACTTTGTATACTGTCTGTTTAGGGCCAAATAGCATTCTAGTTTGCTCAGTTTATTTGTAGTTTTTTTCCCAATGTGTCAAGTAATTCCATTCCTGATTTCTCGTGATTTGGTTGGGTCGAATTGTGTTGCTGTCATGAGGCTCTGTGGGGTCTGTTTGTCTTTGTGAACAGAGCCCCAGGAACTCTTCTTCAGGTTCATCTCTCTGTAGGTGATGCCTTTGTTATGGAAGGTTTAGGAATCACTTCCTTTTAGGTGTTTGTAGAATTTAACGTTTATTTTCTGGATTTTGATAATTAGAGGTTAACCTCTTGCTCCTACCTGACACGCAGGCGTCCCATCTAGACATCTGGAAATGCAAATGCGCTATGCTAAATGCTAATAGTACTAGTTAAAACTCAAACGTTCATTAAAATACACATGCAGGGTATTGAATTAAAGCTACACTCGTTGTGAATCCAGGCAACAAGTTAGATTTTTAAAATGCTTTTCGGCGAAAGCATAAGAAACTATTATCTGATAGCATGTAACACTCCAAAAGACCCGCAGGGGACGTGAACAAAATAATTAGCATAGTCGGCACTACACAAACCGCACAAATAAAATATAAAACATTCATTACCTTTGACCATCTTCTTTGTTGGCACTCCTAGATGTCCCATAATCACTATTGGGTCTTTTTTTCAATTAAATCGGTCCATATATAGCCTAGATATCGATCTATGAAGACTGTGTGATAAACGAAAAAAAAATAGCGTCTTATAACGTAACATCATTTTTTTAAATTAAGAAAGTCCACGATAAACTTTGCCTCCTCTCTTTTAACCACCACACCCCCTGCTGTTTTGAGCAGCTCTGCTAAAACATCCGTCTAATTCAACTTGACACGAGCCACGCACAGGAGACCCCTGCTGTGGTACTGAGAACAAAAATAGGATTTATTTGTATCCAGATAGTGTTTTACGGAATAGGATTATGGGTCTCTCCGAACCCTCACCGTATACCAACTCATGTGGCCTTCCATATTTCTATTCCGGTTACATGACTAATGTATAAGGGTCTTTCTATAAATAATAGCGCCAATGTATGACATTGGGATCAACATTTAAGAATGGTTTGAAACAAAAATTAAAAGGATGTTTATGCAGTTCCACATGTGCACTTAAAGGAATACAAGTTAATATATGCAAATTGTCCCATTACTCCACCTTTACAACAAAATAGGCCTAGGACAATACATCCTTCAAGCAGGGTTCATGCAGACATTGGCAAGTCAAATTCAAGGACTTTCAGGGACTTTTTAAAGCATTCCATGTAATTTTCAATGACCACAATGGTATTCCATTGTATAAGTTATATCATCGTACATGTAGGGTCTAACATCCACCCCAAATAATGTGCAAAAAGTGTTAGAAAAATATATATAAAAAGGCTATACCACTTTAAGTATGTATTCATTTTTTAGAGGCGTTGATAGTCAAATTATTATTACATTCTAAAATATTTGAGAATAATGTTGACATTGACTGACTAAATGTATTGGATACATTTTCTTCAGGCACACATAATGAATAGCAGTAGCATTAATCTCACCATCACTGTTTTTATATTGAGAAAGTGATCAAATACCAGGTTCCTTCTTCTTATGGCTAGGGGTTCCGCTAGCGGCACCCCTCGACAACATTCCTCTGAAAAGGCAGTGCGTGAAATTATTATTATTATTTTTTTAATATGTACTTTATCATACATTAACAAGTGCAATACACCAAATTAAAGATAATCGTCTTGTTAATCTACCCATCGTGTTCGATTTCAAAAAGGATTTACAGCGAAAGCACAATATATGATTATGTTAGGTCAGAGCCAAGTCACTAAAACACACACAGCCATTTTTTTCCAGCCAAAGAGAGGAGTCACAAAAAGCAGAAATATAGATACAATTATATCATTTACATTTACATTTACATTTAAGTCATTTAGCAGACGCTCTTATCCATAGCGACTTACAAATTGGTGCATTCACCTTATGACATCCAGTGGAACAGTCACTTTACAATAGTGCATCTAAATTTTAAAGGGGGGGGGGGAATACTTATCCTATCCTAGGTATTCCTTAAAGAGGTGGGGTTTCAGGTGTCTCCGGAAGGTGGTGATTGACTCCGCTGTCCTGGCGTCGTGAGGGAGTTTGTTCCACCATTGGGGGGCCAGAGCAGCAAACAGTTTTGACTGGGCTGAGCGGGAGCTGTACTTCCTCAGTGGTAGGGAGGCGAGCAGGCCAGAGGTGGATGAACGCAGTGCCCTTGTTTGGGTGTAGGGCCTGATCAGAGCCTGGAGGTACTGAGGTGCCGTTCCCCTCACAGCTCCGTAGGCAAGCACCATGGTCTTGTAGCGGATGCGAGCTTCAACTGGAAGCCAGTGGAGAGAACGGAGGAGCGGGGTGACGTGAGAGAACTTGGGAAGGTTGAACACCAGACGGGCTGCGGCGTTCTGGATGAGTTGAAGGGCTTTAATGGCACAGGCAGGGAGCCCAGCCAACAGCGAGTTGCAGTAATCCAGACGGGAGATGACAAGTGCCTGGATTAGGACCTGCGCCGCTTCCTGTGTGAGGAAGGGTCGTACTCTGCGGATGTTGTAGAGCATGAACCTACAGGAACGGGCCACCGCCTTGATGTTGGTTGAGAACGACAGGGTGCTGTCCAGGATCACACCAAGGTTCTTAGCGCTCTGGGAGGAGGACACAATGGAGTTGTCAACCGTGATGGCGAGATCATGGAACGGGCAGTCCTTCCCCGGGAGGAAGAGCAGCTCCGTCTTGCCGAGGTTCAGCTTGAGGTGGTGATCCGTCATCCACACTGATATGTCTGTCAGACATGCAGAGATGCGATTCGCCACCTGGTCATCAGAAGGGGGAAAGGAGAAGATTAGTTGTGTGTCGTCTGCATAGCAATGATAGGAGAGACCATGTGAGGTTATGACAGAGCCAAGTGACTTGGTGTATAGCGAGAATAGGAGAGGGCCTAGAACAGAGCCCTGGGGGACACCAGTGGTGAGAGCGCGTGGTGAGGAGACAGATTCTCGCCACGCCACCTGGTAGGAGCGACCTGTCAGGTAGGACGCAATCCAAGCGTGGGCCGCGCCGGAGATGCCCAACTCGGAGAGGGTGGAGAGGAGGATCTGATGGTTCACAGTATCGAAGGCAGCCGATAGATCTAGAAGGATGAGAGCAGAGGAGAGAGAGTTAGCTTTAGCAGTGCGGAGCGCCTCCGTGATACAGAGGAGAGCAGTCTCAGTTGAATGACTAGTCTTGAAACCTGACTGATTTGGATCAAGAAGGTCATTCAGAGAGATAGCGGGAGAGCTGGCCAAGGACGGCACGTTCAAGAGTTTTGAGAGAAAAGAAAGAAGGGATACTGGTCTGTAATTGTTGACATCGGAGGGATCGAGTGTAGGTTTTTTCAGAAGGGGTGCAACTCTCGCTCTCTTGAAGACGGAAGGGACGTAGCCAGCGGTCAGTGATGAGTTGATGAGCGAGGTGAGGTAAGGGAGAAGGTCTCCGGAAATGGTCTGGAGAAGAGGGGAGGGGATAGGGTCAAGCGGGCAGGTTGTTGGGCGGCCGGCCGTCACAAGACGCGAGATTTCATCTGGAGAGAGAGGGGAGAAAGAGGTCAGAGCACAGGGTAGGGCAGTGTGAGCAGAACCAGCGGTGTCGTTTGACTTAGCAAACGAGGATCGGATGTCGTCGACCTTCTTTTCAAAATGGTTGACGAAGTCGTCTGCAGAGAGGGAGGAGGGGGGGAGGAGGATTCAGGAGGGAGGAGAAGGTGGCAAAGAGCTTCCTAGGGTTAGAGGCAGATGCTTGGAATTTAGCGTGGTAGAAAGTGGCTTTAGCAGCAGAGACAGAGGAGGAGAATGTAGAGAGGAGGGAGTGAAAGGATGCCAGGTCCGCAGGGAGGCGAGTTTTCCTCCATTTCCGCTCGGCTGCCCGGAGCCCTGTTCTGTGAGCTCGCAATGAGTCATCGAGCCACGGAGCGGGAGGGGAGGACCGAGCCGGCCTGGAGGATAGGGGACATAGAGAGTCAAAGGATGCAGAGAGGGAGGAGAGGAGGGTTGAAGAGGCAGAATCAGGAGGTAGGTTGGAGAAGGTTTGAGCGGAGGGAAGAGATGATAGGATGGAAGAGGAGAGAGTAGCGGGGGAGAGAGAGCGAAGGTTGGGACGGCGCGATACCATCCGAGTAGGGGCAAAGTGGGAGGTGTTGGATGAGAGCGAGAGGGAAAAGGATACAAGGTAGTGGTCGGAGACTTGGAGGGGAGTTGCAATGAGGTTAGTGGAAGAACAGAATCTAGTAAAGATGAGGTCGAGCGTATTGCCTGCCTTGTGAGTAGGGGGGGAAGGTGAGAGGGTGAGGTCAAAAGAGGAGAGGAGTGGAAAGAAGGAGGCAGAGAGGAATGAGTCAAAGGTAGACGTGGGGAGGTTAAAGTCGCCCAGAACTGTGAGAGGTGAGCCGTCCTCAGGAAAGGAGCTTATCAAGGCATCAAGCTCATTGATGAACTCTCCGAGGGAACCTGTAGGGCGATAAATGATAAGGATGTTAAGCTTGAAAGGGCTGGTAACTGTGACAACATGGAATTCAAAGGAGGCGATAGACAGATGGGTAAGGGGAGAAAGAGAGAATGACCACTTGGGAGAGATGAGGATCCCGGTGCCACCACCCCGCTGACCAGAAGCTCTCGGGGTGTGCGAGAACACGTGGGCGGACGAAGAGAGAGCAGTAGGAGTAGCAGTGTTGTCTGTGGTGATCCATGTTTCCGTTAGTGCCAAGAAGTCGAGGGACTGGAGGGAGGCATAGGCTGAGATGAACTCTGCCTTGTTGACCGCAGATCGGCAATTCCAGAGGCTACCGGAGACCTGGAACTCCACGTGGGTCGTGCGCGCTGGGACCACCAGATTAGGGTGGCCGCGGCCACGCGGTGTGGAGCGTTTGTATGGTCTGTGTAGAGAGGAGAGAACAGGGATAAACAGACAGATAGTTAACAGGCTACAGAAGAGGCTACTCTAATGCAAAGGAGATTGGAATGACAAGTGGACTACACGTCTCGAGTGTTCAGAAAGTTAAGCTACGTAGCAAGAATCTTATTGACTAAAATGATTAAAATGATACAGTACTGCTGAAGTAGGCTAGCTGGCAGTGGGTGCGTTGTTGACACTACACTAATCAAGTCGTTCCGTTGAGTGTAATAGTTTCTACAGTGCTGCTATTCGGGGGCTAGCTGGCTAGCTAGTAGTGTTGTTTACGTTACGTTGCGTTAAAAGAACGAGAATAGCTGGCTAGCTAACCTAGAAAATCGCTCTAGACTACACAATTATCTTTGATACAAAGACGGCTATGTAGCTAGCTATGTAGCTAGCTACGATCAAACAAATCAAACCGTTGTACTGTAATGAAATTAAATGAAAATGTGATACTACCTGTGAATGCGACCGGGTTGTTGAGTTCTATTCAGAAGACGTTGGCTAGCATTGGCTAGCTGTTGGCTAGCTAGCAGAGTCTCCTACGTTAAGGACGACAAATAGCTGGCTAGCTAACCTCGGTAAATTAAGATAATCACTCTAAGACTACACACTCTAAACCTAAACAACACAATTATCTTGGAACGAAGATACGAAGACAGCAAAGACAGCTATGTAGCTAGCTAACACTACACTGATCAAGTCGTTCAGTTGAGTGTAATAGTTTTCCCAGTGCAGCTAATCAGTGGACGTTAGCTAGCTGGCTAGTGAAGTCTACGTTAGGACGGCGAAATACGATAATTACGCAATTATCTTTGATACAAAGACGGCTATGTAGCTAGCTGAGAAGAAATTGCTAAGATTAGACAAATCAAACCGTTGTGCTATAATGAAATATAATGAAATGTAAAAAGTTATACTACCTGCGGGAGCGAAGCGCCGATGCGACCACTCGCTCCAAACCGGAAGCAAACGGTTGTATTTTGTGTTTTTGTTATATGTTTGGGTAGGCCAGCGTGTGACATGGGTTTATATGTTGTGTTTCGTATTGGGGTTTGTATTATTTGGGATCGCGGCTGATTAGGGGTGTGGTATAGGCTTGGCTGCCTGAGGCGATTCTCAATTAGAGTCAGGTGCTTATCGTTGTCTCTGATTGGGAACCGTATTTAGGCAGCCTGAGTTTCGCTTTGTATTTCGTGGGTGTTTGTTCCTGTCTCTGTGTTGTAGTCACCAGATAGGCTGTATTAGTTTCACGTTCCGTTCTGTTGTTTTTTGTATTTAGTATTCAGTTATTTCATGTACCGCGTTCTTTCATTAAAGTCATGAGTAACCTACACGCTGCATTTCGGTCCGACTCTCTTATTTCAACAGACGAACGTCGTTACAGTCTTTGCCTGTCTGCCTGCCTACCTGCCTACCTACCTACCTGCCTGCCAATTACATTTCTCTGAAATGGTGATGACATAGGACTGCCATATCATGATGTGGTTACATCAATAATGTATAAGGGTCTTTCTATAAATAATGGGGCCAATGTATGACATTGGGATCAATGCTTGCGGAAGTATTCAACCCCCTTGGCATTTTTCCTATTTCGTTGCCTGACAACCTGGAATGAAAATAGATTGTTGGGGGGTTTGTATCATTTGATTTACACAACATGCCAACCACTTTGAATAATACATGTTATTGTGAAACAAACAAGAAATAAGACAAGTAAAGCAGAAAACTTGAGCATGCATAACTATTCACCCCCTCAAAGCCAATACTTTTTAGGGCCACCTTTTGCAGCTGCAAGTCTCTTGGGATATGTCTCTATAAACTTGGCACATCTAGCCACTGGGACAGATTCTCAATTGGATTGAGGTCTGGGATTTGACTAGGCCAGTCCAAGACATTTAAACGTTTTCCCTTAAAACCACTTGAGTGTTGCTTTAGCAGTAAGCTTAGGATCATTGTCCTGCTGGAAGGTGAACCTCCGTCCCAGTCTCAAATCTCTGGAAGACTGAAACAGGTTTCCCTCAAGAATTTCCCTGTGTTTAGCGCCATCCATTATTCCTTCAATTCTGACCATTTTCCCAGTCCCTGCCGATGAAAAACAACCCCACAGCATACGTTCTTCCATATGTTTGGGGAGTCTCCCACATGCTTTTTGGTGAACACCAAACGTGTTTGCTTATTTTTTTTCATGCAATGGCTTTTTTCTGGCCACTCTTCCGTAAAGACCAGCTCTGTGGAGTGTACGGCTTAAAGTGGTCATATGGACAGATACTCCAATCTCCGCTGTGGAGCTATGCAGCTCCTTCAGTGTTATCTTTGGTCTCTTTGTTGCCTCTGATTAATGCCCTCTTTTCCTGGTCCGTGAGTTTTGGTATACGGCCCTCTCTTGGCAGGTTTGTTGTTTGAAAGTGGATTTAATGGTGCTCCTAGCGATGTTCAAAGATTCTGATATTTTTTATAACCCAACCCTGATCTGTACTTCTCCACAACTTTTTCCCTGACCTGTTTGGAGAGCTCCTTGGTCTTCATGGTGCTGCTTGCTTGGTGTTGCCCCTTCCTTATTGGTTGCAGACTTTCCGAACAGGTGTATATATACTGAGATCATGTGACAGATCATGTGCTACTTAGATTGCACACAGGTGGACTTTATTTAACTAATTATGTGACTTCTGAAGGTAATTGGTTGCACCAGATCTTATTTAGGGGCTTAATAGCAAAGGGATGTATACATACGCACGCACCACTTTTCAGTTTTGAATTATTAGCATTTTTGAAGCAAGTAATTTTTTTCATTTCACTTCGCCAATTTGGACTATTTTGTGTATGTCCATTACATGAAATCCAAATAAAATCAATTTAAATTGCAGGTTGTAATGCAACAAAATATGAAAAACTTCAAGGGAGATGAATACTTTTGCAAGGCACTGTACCTGTGTGTTTGTTATGGGGCCTAAATTCGCTTCTGCGTTACTTCAGTGAACGTTATTTTACAGCTTTAGTAGTCGGGGGCGACCAGTGGACACAACCCATCCCTGTGGTTTGGGTTGGTCAGGTTCCTTGTGTGTATACTGTGTGTTTGTATGTGTGTCTGCGTCCTCTTACATTTCCCTCCTCCCTCCCTCCTTCTGACTGTTACAGTAGCTTTTCCAGTTGGTTCGTTCACGACCCCTCTCCTCAAATCAGCTGTGAGCAGAGTGTTTCTGAGTAGTTGGTTGATGTGCAGGTTGTTTGTGGGGATGTTCCAGGTCTTTAGCCATGTGATCCTGACACGCGGGACCTGTCTTAGCCTTTATTGTCTCAGTAATGCAGGATTTGATTTGCTCTCATAAACATAATGGCATAATAAGCTCAGAACATGCAGTGATGCATGGAGCTGTCCCGTCCACAAGAGAGGCTTTTATTTTGGGATCTTCAGGGAAATTAAACCTGCTTGCCCACACATGTCTGAGGGAGATACACACACATAGGTAGACACTCTCTCACATGCAAACATAACATTGTGCTCTCGCTCTGTGACACACACACTAACACAGTCTCTCTCACTCCTGGACCACACACACACACACACACACACACACACACACACACACACACACACACACACACACACACACACACACACACACACACACACACACACACACACACACACACACACACACACACACACACACACACACACACACACACACACACACACACACACACACACACACACACACACGTCCTTATTAAAGTTATTAGGAAGAGGAGCGATGGCTATGGGGTGAGTGATAAAGGTGGGAGCTTGCACTGAAAGCTGAAAGGTTAGCCTGCAGATTTATGAACCTGCGTCCTTCTCCAGCGAGGCCATTAAGGAACGGAGACAATTTTAATGTTTTCCCTTTCTGATTTATGGTGTGAATGCCTTCGTATTTTATCCCCACAGTGAGATGTGGGGAGGTGGAGGGTCAGGTCTATAGCAATGCCTTCCTATCTTATCCGCACATGAGAGGTGGGAGGGTGGAGGGTCAGTGGTGCCAAGGCCTTCCTATCTTATCCCCCCACAGTGAGAAGTGGGGGGTGGAGGGTCAGTATTGCCCTGTCACAACAATGGATGGACTGATCATCTTAGCATCAGTGATGGTGAGGGTTGCAAGGGAAAAACACTGGATGCATTTGGCCTTTTCCCAATTCCGTGCGTCGATTCTCATTCCCTCCCTCTCAAATTAAATGTGTGTGTGTGTGTGTGTGTGTGTGTGTGTGTGTGTGTGTGTGTGTGTGTGTGTGTGTGTGTGTGTGTGTGTGTGTGTGTGTGTGTGTGTGTGTGTGTGTGTGTGTGTGTGTGTGGCTAGTGGATGATCAGTGTGTTTCATTGTGTGTGTTTCTGTGTGTGCCTGGGTTGTGGATGACCTGTGTGTGTGTGTGTGTGTGTGTGTGTGTTTGTGTGTGTGTGTGTGTGTATTGTCAGAGTGTATGAAGAAGGAGAGCCTGCTTGGCAGTAGGGAGCTGTGGCCAGGCTATGAGTGTCTCAGTGGGACGGTTACCAGGACACACTCAGACAGGGCCAGGCCACAGGGCTAAATAATGACAGGCCCCTGAACAGATTTTACACATCACACAGACAGGAAAAGGCCACTCGGCTACATAATGAAAGACCCCGGAACAGATCTCAACCCCAGTGGGAGTTCTTAACAGCCTGGCCAGACCACCAGCAGAGCAGCACTCCAACTGACGTACTGACGTACATTCTCACCACACAAACATACACATAAAAAAACACACACACACCCAACACTGTATGCACTGCCCACTGTGTGTTCATCACCCAGGCTCTAGATTCAATAAACTACAAGACCAAAAGTATATGGACATGTACTCATCGAATCATGGGCATTATTATGAAGTTGGTCCCACGTTTGCTGATATAACAGCCTCCACTCTTTTGGGAAGGCTTTCCACTAGATGTTGGAACATTGCTGCGGGGACATGCTTCCTTTCAGCCACAAGAGCATTAGTGAGGTCGGCACTGATGTTGGGCAATTAGGCCTGGCTCGCAGTTGACGTACCAATTCATCCCAAAGGTGTTCGATGGGGTTGAGGTCAGGTCTCTGTGCAAGCCAGTCAAGTTCTTCCACACCGATCTCGAAAAACCACTTCTGAATGGACATCGCTTTGTGCACGCGGGTGTTGTCATGCTGAAACAAGAAAGGGCCTTCCCCAAACTTTTGCCACAAAGTTGGAAGCACAGAATCGTCTAGAATGTCATTGTTGTCTCAACCTTTAGCTCTCCCAAACAACACCTATGATTGCTCTATGCCCCTCTCTAATGTCAATATGCCGTGTATACTGTTGTTTAGGTCAGCTCTCAGTGTTTTATCTCACTGCAGAGCCCCTAGTCCTGCTCAACATGCCTCAGATAGCCCCCTTGTCTCACTCCCCACACATGCAGAGACCTCACCTAGCTTAACTGGCACCTCCAGAGATGCAACCTCTCTAATCGTCACTCAATGCCTAGGTTTAACCCCACATTACTCACAACCTACCATACCCTTGTCTGTACACTATCGCCTGAATCTATCCAACCACGCCCAGAAACTGCTCGTTTTATTCTCTGTTCCCAAAGCACGAGACCACCAGTTCTTAAAGCTTTTCGCAATATACTCAACCAACTAATCACTGTTCCTCTGGTGATGTAGAGGTTAACCCAGGCCCTGTGTGTCTCCAGGCACTCTCATTTGTTGACTTCTGCAACCGTAAAGCCTTGGGTTCATGCATGTTAGCATCTAAAGCCTCCTCCCGAAGTTTGCTTTATTCACTGATTTAGCACACGCCTCCAACTCTGATGTCCTAGTCGTGTCTGAATCCTGGCTTAGGAAGGTCACCAATTCCAACATTTTCCATCAAGGCAGAACTGTTGAAGGGGGCGGAATCACAATCTACTATAGAGATAGCCTGCAGAGTTCTGTCATACTATCCAGGTCTATGCCCAAACAGTTCGAGCTTCTACTTTTAAAGATCCATCTCTCCAGAAATACGTCTCTCCCTGTTGCCGCTTGTTATAGACCCCCCTCAGCTCCAAGCTGTGCCCTGGACACCATATGTGACTTGATTGCCCCCCATCTATTGGCAGAGTTCGTACTGCTAGGGGACCTAAATTGGGATATGCTTAATACCCCAGCTGTCCTACAATCTAAGCTAGATGCCCTCAATCTCACACAAATTATCAAAGAACCTACCAGGTACAAATCCAAATCCGTAAACATGGGCACCCTCATAGATATCATCCTGACCAACTTTCCCTCTAAATTCAACTCTGCTTTTTTCAACCAGGATCTAGGTCCGTGGTCAAACGACCACCCCTCATCACTGTCAAATGCTCCCTAAAACACTTCTGTGAGCAGGCATTTCTAATTGACCTGGCCCGGGTATCCTGGAAGGATATTGACCTCATCCCGTCAGTAGAGGATGCCTGGTTGTTATTTCCTCTCCATCTAAAATAAGCATACCCCATTCAAAAAATCTAGAACAAAGAACAGATATAGCCCTTTGTTCAATCCAGACTTGACTGCCCTTGAACAGCACAAAAAACATCCTGTGACGTACTGCACTAGCATCAAATCCTCACTGCGATATGCAACTTTTCAGGGAAGTTACAAACCTATATACATAGTCAGTTAGGAAAGCAAAGGCTGGCATTTTCAAACAAAAATTTGCATCCTACAGCACTAATTCCAAAAGGTTTTGGGACACTGTTAAGTTCATGGAGAATAAGAGTACCTCCTCCGGTTGCCCACTGCACTGAGACTAGGAAACACTGATCACTACTGATAAATCAATAAGCATTTCTCTACGGCTGGCAATGCTTTCCTCCTGGCAACCCCAACGCCCGCCAATGGCTCTGCACCCCCCACAGGAACTAGCGCAAGCCTCCCCAAACCGCTTTTCCTTCACCCAAATCCAGACAGCTCATGTTCTGAAAGTGCTGCAAAATCTGGATCCTTACAAATTAGCTGGGCTAGACAATCTGGACCCTCTCTTTCTAAAACTTTCCACCGCCATTGTTGCAACCCATATTACTAGCCTGTTCAACCTCTCTTTCGTATCTTCTGAGACTCCTAAAGATTGGAAAGTGGTCGCTGTCAACCCCCTCTTTAATGGGGGAGACATTCTAGATCCAAACTGTTACAGACCTATATCCATCCTGCCCTGACTTTCTAAAGTCTTCGAAAGCCAAGTTACCAAACAGATCAGATCACCGACCATTTCAAATCGCACTGTACCTATGCAATCTGGATTCTGAGCTGGTCACGGGTGCATCTCAGCCACGCTCAAAGTCCTAAACGATATCATGACCGCCATCGATAAAATACAGTTCTGTGCAGCCGTCTTCATCGAACTGGCCAAGACTTTCGACTCTGTCAATCACCGTATTCTTATCGGCAGACTCAACAGCCTTGGTTTCTCAAATGACTGCCTCGACTGGTTCCCTAACTACTTCTCAGATAGAGTTCAGTGTGTCAAATCGGAGAGCCTGTTGTCCGGACCTTTGGCAGTCTCTATGGGGGTGCCACAAGGTTCAATTCTCACACTGACTGTTTTCTCTGTATATATCAATGATGCCTCTCTTGCTGCGTGTGATTCTTTGATCCACCTCTACGCAGATGACACCATTCTGTATACATTTGGCCCTTCTTTGGATACTGTGTTGACCAAACCTCCAAAAGAACTTCAATGCCATACAACACTCCTTCCGTGGTCTCCAACTGGTCTTAAATGCTAGTAAAATGAAATGCATTTTCTTCAACCTATCGTTGCCCGCCCCATCTGCCCATCTTGCATCACAACTACGGTTCTGAATTAGAATATGTGGACAACTGTAAATACCTAGGTGTCTGGATAGACTGTAAACTCTTCTTTCAGATTCACATTAAGCATCTCCAATCCAAAGTTAAATCTAGAATCGGCTTCCTATTTTACAACAAATCCTCCATTACTCATGCTGCCAAACTTATCCTCATAAAACATGCTATCCTACCGATCCTTGATTTCGGCGATGTCATTTACAAAATAGCCTCCAACACTCTTCTCAGCAAATTGGATACAGTCTATCACAGTGCCATCCGTTTTGTCACCAAAGCCCCAAATAATACCCAACACTGCGACCTGTATGCTATCATTGGCTGGTCCTCGCTACATATTCTTTGGCAAACCCACTGACTCCAGGTCAAGTCTTTGCTGGGCAAAGCTCCGCCTTATCTCAGCTCACTGGTCACCATAGCAACACCCACCCGTAGCACACACCCCAGCAGATACATTTCACTGGTCATCGCCAAAGCCAACACCTGCACACGCCCCAGCAGATACATTTCACTGGTCATCGCCAAAGCCAACACCTACTTTGGCAGCCTTTCCTTCCAGTTCTTTGCTGCCAATTGACTGGAACGAAATGCAAAAATCACTAAAGTTGGAGACATATATCTCCCTCACTAACTTCAAGCATCAGCTGTCAGAGCAGCTTACCGATCGCTGCAGCTGTACACACAGCTCATCTGTAAATAGCCCATCCATCCAACTACCTACCACATCCCCATATTTGTTTTCAGCTCTTTTGCACACCAGTATTTCTACTTGCTCCTCATCTGCACATACATCACTCCAGTTGTACATGACTCAATTGTAAATACTTCGCCACTATTGGCCTATTTATTGCCTTACCTCCTTACTTCATTTTCACACACTGTATACAGATTTTTCTATTGTGTTATTGACTGTACGTTTGTTTATCCCATGTGTAACTCTGTGTTGTTGTTTGTGTCACACTGCTTTGCTTTATCTTGACCAGGTCGCAGTTGTACTGGCCTACCTGGTTAAATAAAGGTGAAATAGTATTTAAAAAGTTATTAAAAAGTATGCTGTTGCATTTAATATTTCCCTTTACTAGAACTAAGGGGCCTACTCCGAACCATGAAAAACAACCCCAGACCATTGTTCCTCCTCCACCAAACTTTACAGTTGGTACTATGCATTCAGTCAGGTAGCGTTCTCCTGGCATCTGCCGAACACTCATTCGTCCGTCAGACTGCCAGATTTTGAAGCATGAAGACTGCCAGATGTTCATCACTCCAGAGAACGCGTTTCACAGCTAACTTTACACCACTCTAACCAACAATTGACATTGCGTATGGTGTTCTTAGGCTGTTCAGCCATGGAACCCCATTTCATGAAGCTCCCGACGAATAGTTATTGTGCTGACGTTGCTTCCAGAGGCATTTTGGAAATCAGTGGTGACTGTTGCAACTGAGGAAGACCACTTCACAACAGAGGCATTGTTGCTCCTAAACATTTCCACTTACCAGCACTTACAGCTGACTTTGGCAGCTCTAGCAGGGAAGAAATTTGACAAACTGACTTGTTGGAAAGGTGCCTTCCTATGACATTGACACGTTGCCTATTCTACTGCCAATCTTTGTCTTTGGAGATTGAATAGTTGTGTGCTCGATTTTAAACACTTGTCAGCAACGGGTTGGATGGGTCCTACTGTAGACTGGCTACTCACTGGTGTGACTCTCTCTGAATTTAGTATTAGAATATGTTGCCATTTGTACTCTCATAGGAGGGAACCTACATGCATTGTGTGAGATTGTAACACACTAGGCGTAGTGGGTGCGGAGTCAGGTGCAGGAGGCAGAAAGTTCAGAATAGCGCTTTATTATGCACAGGGAATAAGTTGTACTCTCCACGAAACTGGGCATAATAAAACAAATGCCCAAAACAAGTAACTAAACAACACGCACTACCACCCATCAACACAGTGGGAAAAATAATCAAGTCCACACAAAGAGCAGGCGGGTCTACCGGCTTAAATAGCCCAACTCAAAATGTAAACAAGAAACAGGTGAAACAAATCAGACAAAACCAACAGAAAAGGGAAAAGGGATCGGTGGCAGCTAGTAGGCCGGTGACGACGACCGCCGAGCGTCACCCGAACAGGAAGAGGAGCCACCTTCGGTAGGAGTCGTGACAGAGATGCAATTTTTGTCAGCACTCCAACACTTGTGAAGAAGTGCATAAAGGAGAGAAAAGGTGAAATGCATGACAACTTACTAGGTCTTATTTTGGAAATGAGAGAATCTATTATATTATGGACTTTAATCCTAAAGCAACCATTTGTACTTTTTAGTTTTCTCATTAATGAAAGTGGAGATTTAATTGACTGCCCAGTGAACACCCGTACATTTCCCCACATACCACTACATGTCTCCACATACCCTTACATGTCCCTACATAGCCCTACAAGTCTCCACATACCCTTACATGTCCCTACATAACCCTACATGTCTGTCTTACATGTCCCTACATACCACTACATGTCTCCACATACCCTTACATGTCCCTACATAGCCCTACAAGTCTCCACATACCCTTACATGTCCCTACATAACCCTACATGTCTCCACGTACCCTTACATGTCCCTACATACCCCTACATGTCTCCACATACCCTTACATGTCCCTACATACCCCTACATGTCTCCACGTACCCTTACATGTACCTACATACCCCTACATGTCTCCACGTACCCTTACATGTCCCTACATACCCCTACATGTCTCCACATACCCTTACATGTCCCTACATACCCCTACATGTCTCCACATACCCTTACATGTCCCTACACTCCCCTACATGTCTCCACGTACCCTTACATTTCCCTACATACCCCTACATGTCTCCACATACCCTTACATGTCCCTACATACCCCTACATGTCTCCACGTACGCGTACATTTCCCCACATACCCCTACATGTCTCCACATACCCTTACATGTCCCTACATACCCCTACATGTCTCCACGTACCCTTACATGTCCCTACATACCCCTACATGTCTCCACATACCCCTACATTTCCCCACATATCCCTACATGTCTCCACATACCCTTACATGTCCCTACATACCCCTACATGTCTCCACGTACCCTTACATGTCCCTACATACCCCTACATGTCTCCACATACCCCTACATTTCGCCACATATCCCTACATGTCTCCACATACCATTACATGTCCCTACATACCCCTACATGTCTCCACATACCCTTACATGTCCCTACATACCCCTACATGTCTCCACATACCCCTACATTTCCCCACATATCCCTACATGTCTCCACATACCCCTACATTTCCCTACATGTCTCCACATACCCGTACATGTCCCTACACTCCCCTACATATCTACACATACCCTTACAGTGGTGCAAGTTCTTCTACTTAAAAAGATCAACTATGACAGACAAAATGAGAAAAAAATCCAGAAAATCACATTGTAGGATTTTTTATGAATTTATTTGCAAATTATGGTGGAAAATACGTATTTGGTCAATAACAAAAGTTTATCTCAATACTTTGTTATATACCCTTTGTACCAACATACCCCCCCTACATGTCCCCAAATACCCCTACATGTACCTACAAACCCCTACATCTCCCAACATAACATTACATGTCCCCAAATACCCCTACATGTACCTACAAACCCCTACATCTCCCAACATAACATTACATGTCCCCAAATTCCCCTACATGTACCTACAAACCCCTACATCGCCCAACATAACATTACATGTCCCCAAATACCCCTACATGTACCTACAAACCCCTACATCGCCCAACATAGCATTACATGTCTCCAAATACCCCTACATGTACCTACAAACCCCTACATCGCCCAACATAACATTACATGTCCCCAAATACCCCTACATGTACCTACAAACCCCTACATCTCCCAACATAACATTACATGTCTCCAAATACCCCTACATGTACCTACAAACCCCTACATCGCCCAACATAACATTACATGTCTCCAAATACCCTTACATGTATCTACAAATCCCTACATCGCCCAACATAACATTACATGTCCCAACATTTCCCAACATGTCCCCACATACCCCTACACTTCCCTACATGTCCTCAAATACCCCTACATGTACCTACAAACCCCTACATCTCCCAACATAACATTACATGTCCCCAAATACCCTTACATGTATCTACAAATCCCTACATCGCCCAACATAACATTACATGTCCCGACATAACACTGCATGTCCCCAAATACCTTTTCATGTCCCCACATACCCTTACAAGAATCTACATACCCCACTACATGTCTCCATATACTCCTATATGTCCCTACATGCACTTGCATGTCCCCACCTACCCTTACATGTCCCCACATACTCCTACATGTCCCCAAATACTCCTACATGTCCATACATGTCCCCACATACCCATACATGTCCCCACATACCCCTACATGTCCCCACATACCACTACATGTCCCCACAAACCCCTGTATGTTCTCAAATGTCCTTACATGTCCCTACATGTCATCAGTGGTCCAGTTAAACCTGAGTTAACACAACAAGCCTATCATTAGGGGTATGTGGGGCGGCAGCGTAGCCTAGTGGTTAGAGCGTTGGACTAGTAACCGGAAGGTTGCGAGTTCAAACCCCCGAGCTGACAAGGTACAAATCTGTCGTTCTGCCCCTGAACAGGCAGTTAACCCACTGTTCCCAGGCCGTCATTGAAAATAAGAATATGTTCTTAACTGACTTGCCTGGTTAAATAAAGGTAAAAAAAATAAAAATAAATTAGTCCCTGTAAAGCTGCACAGTCTCTTGGTTTTCTAATGAGAGAGCAGTGGAGACGTGTGATACCCAGAGAGGAGACGTGTCATGCCCACAGAGGAGACGTGTCATGCCCACAGAGGAGACGTGTGATACCCACAGAGGAGACGTGTGATACCCACAGAAGAGACGTGTCATGCCCACAGAGGAGACGTGTCATGCCCACAGAGGACACGTGTCATCCCCACAGAGGAGACGTGTCATGCCCACAGAGGACACGTGTGATACCCACAGAGTGAGGACGTGCCATGCCCACAGAGGAGACGTGTGATACCCACAGAGGAGACGTGTGATACCCACATAGGACACGTGCCATACCCACAGAGGAGACGTGTGATACCCACAGAAGAGACGTGTCATGCCCACAGAGGAGACGTGTCATGCCCACAGAGGAGACGTGTGATACCCACAGAGGAGACGTGTGATACCCACAGAAGAGACGTGTCATGCCCACAGAGGAGACGTGTGATCCCCACAGAGGAGACGTGTGATACCCACAGAGGAGACGTGTGATACCCACAGAGGACACGTGTCATACCCACAGAGGAGACGTGTCATGCCCACAGAGGAGACGTGTGATACCCACAGAGGAGACGTGTGATACCCACATAGGACACGTGCCATACCCACAGAGGAGACGTGTGATACCCACAGAAGAGACGTGTCATGCCCCAAAGCGACTTACAGTCATGTGTGCATACATTCTACGTATGGGTGGTCCCGGGGATCGAACCCACTACCCTGGCGTTACAAGCGCCATGCTCTACCAACTGAGCTACAGAAGGACCACCGAGGAGACGTGTCATGCCCACAGAGGAGACGTGTGATCCCCACAGAGGAGACGTGTGATATTCATCAGTATGAGTGTGTTTTGAAGCCGGTCCCTACTATGTATTCTTCTCTCTCTCTCTCTCTCTCTCTCTCTCTCTCTCTCTCTCTCTCTCTCTCAATTCAAATCAATTCAATTCAATGGACTTTATTGGCATGGGAAACACAGCAATGGTAGAAAATATAGAAAGGTTTAATAAACAATAAAAATTAACAGTAAACATTACACATACAGAAGTTTCAAAACAATAAAGACATTACAAATGTTATAATTCGTATATATATACAGTGTTGCAACGATGTACAAATGGTTAAGGGTACACAAGAGAAAATAAATAAGCAGCAATATGGGTTGTATTTACAATGGTGTTTGTTCTTCACTGGTTGCCCTTTTCTTGTGGCAACAGGTCACACATCTTGCTGCTGTGATGGCAAGACTATGCTCACTGAGTCTGTACATAGTCAAAGCTTTCCTTAAGTTTGGTTCAGTCACATGGTCAGGTATTCGGCCACTGTGTACTCTCTGTTTTGGGCCAAATAGCATTCCAGTTTGCTCTGTTTTTTTGGTAATTCTTTCCAATGTGTCAAGTAATTATCTTTTTGTTTTCTCATGATTTGATTGGGTCTAATTGTGCTGCTGTCCTGGGGCTCTGTGGGGTGTGTTTGTGAACAGAGCCCCAGGACCAGCTTGCTTAGGGGACTCTTCTCCAGGTTCATCTCTCTGTAGGTGATGGCTTTGTTATGGAAGGTTTGGGAATCGCGTCCTTTTAGGTGGTTGTAGAATTTTATAGCTGTTTTCGGATGTTTGATCATTTGCGGGGTAGGCCTAATTCTGCTCTGCATGCATTATTTGTTGTTTACGTTGTACACAATGTATATTTTGTGTAGAGTTCTGCATGCAGATTCTCAATTAGGTGTTTGTCCCATTTTGTGAATTTATGTTTGGTGAGCGGAACCCAGACCTCACAACCATAAAGGCCATTTTTTTATACAGTATAACTGATTCAAGTATTTTTAGCCAGATTATAATCGGTATGTCAAATTTTCTGTCCCTTTTGTTTGCATAGAAGGACCTTCTTGCCTTGTCTGTCAGCTCGTTCACAACTTGTTAGGGATTAGATCGCTCTGTTGGGATCAAATCAGCCGAAATTTCAAGAGCGCCACGTATAGTTTTTGATAAAACTCAAACTTTCATTAAAACACACATGCAAGGTACTGAATTAAAGCTACACTCGTTGTGAATCTAGCCACCAAGTCAGATTTGTAAAATGCTTTTCGGCGAAAGCATGAGAAGCTATTATCTGATAGCATGCACCCCCAAAGTACTGGAATGTCACCTAAAACAACAGAAATAAAATAGAAAACATTCATTACCTTTGACGAGCTTCTCTCTTGGCACTCCTATATATCCCATAAACATCACAATTGGGTATTTTTCCCGATTAAATCCGTCATTGTATAGCCAAAATGTCATTTTCCTTAGACCGGTCTGATCCAGGAATATTCCATTTTACAAGACGCAACGTCACTTTTTAAAATTACAAAAGTTGCCTGTAAACTTTTACAAATCACTTCAAACTACTTTTCTAAACCAACTTTAAGTATTAATAAACTTTAATAATCTATACAATTCATCACGGGGCGAGCTGTATTTGATAGCAGCTAGTCTTGAAATCAGCATCCATCTTTTCCATTTTAACAAAATCCTGTGGAGAGACTAAAACAGGAAAGGCCAAAACGTCATACAACCAAGGATTAAGTAGGCTGGAAATGCCAGCACTGGCAACATCGTGTGGAAGCTGTAGGCGTTTACAGGGCATCTGTCAGGATTTGGCCAGGGTTGTTCCGGTTTTTGGTCACTAGATGCCCCCATTGTGCCTTTTGACCTTTTGTTTTCCCTTGATCCCCATTATTATTTGCACCTGTGCCTCGTTTCCCCTGATTGTATTTAAACCCTTTGTTTTCCTCTGTTCTTTGCTCTGTGTTTGTATGTTAGCACCCAGCCCTAGTACTCTGAGAACTCCTGTTTGATCCCGGTGGACTCTCTTGTGGAATTCTGTTTTTTGTTCTTGTTTGTTTGTTTTTTGAGTATCTTTTGAGGCTTTTTGTGCTTTAGCTTCCACCTTGTGGATTTACCTTTTTTGTCTTGGAGGATTACCTTTGTTCTTGTAGGATTCCTTTTGAGGTTGTGGAGTTACATGTTTTCCTGAAGAACTTCACTTTTTACTTCATTAAATACACCGTCTCAAGTACTGCTGTGTCTGCCTCATCTTCTGGGTTCTGCCGACTATTCGTGGCTCAGTTGGTTAAGTGACTGTTTCTCACTCCGGAGACGGGTTCGTAACCGGGTCCTGACAGCATCTTCATGTATTTGCAGTCGCCTTAAACAATACATTGAATGACGGATTAATATATTTTTTGTGTTTCTGACAGAATATGTGTACAATATCTAGGTGCTGCTGTAGGCCTTCCTTGGTTGGTGACAGAAACACACTATCATCAGCAAACAGTAGACATTTGACTTCAGATTCTTTTAGGGTGAGGACGGGTGCTGCAGACTGGTCTAGTGCCCTCGCCAATTTGTTAATATATACAGTGCCTTGCGAAAGTATTCGGCCCCCTTGAACCTTGCAACCTTTTGCCACATTTCAGGCTTCAATCATAAAGATATAAAACTGTATTTTCTGTGAAGAATCAACAACAAGTGGGACACAATCATGAAGTGGAAGGACATTTATTGGAAATTTAATACTTTTTAAACAAATCAACAACTGAAAAATTGGGCATGCAAAATTATTCAGCCCCCTTAAGTTAATAATTTGTAGCGCCATCTTTTGCTGTGATTACAGCTGTAAGTCGCTTGGGGTATGTCTCTATCAGTTTTGCACATAGAGAGACTGACATTTTTTCCCATTCCTCCTTGCAAAACAGCTGGAGCTCAGTGAGGTTGGATGGAGAGCATTTGTGAATAGCAGTTTTCAGTTCTTTCCACAGATTATCGATTGGATTCAGGTCTGGACTTTGACTTGGCCATTCTAACATCTGGATATGTTTATTTTTGAACCATTCCATTGTAGATTTTGCTTTATGTTTTGGATCATTGTCTTGTTGGAAGACAAATCTCCGTCCCAGTCTCAGGTCTTTTGCAGACTCCATCAGGTTTTCTTCCAGAATGCCCCTGTATTTGGCTCCATCCATCTTCCCATCAATTTTAACCATCTTTCCTGTCCCTGCTGAAGAAAAGTGGGCCCAAACCATGATGCTGCCACCACCATGTTTGACAGTGGGGATGGTGTGTTCAGGGTGATGTGCTGTGTTGCTTTTACACCAAACATCACATTTTGCATTGTTGCCAAAAGGTTAAATTTTGGTTTCATCTGACCAGAACACCTTCTTCCACATGTTTGGTGTGTCTCCCAGGTGGCTTGTGGCAAACCTTAAACAACACTTTTTATGTATATCTTTAAGAAATGGCTTTCTTCTTGCCACTCTTCCATAAAGACCAGATTTGTGCAATACACGACTGATTGTTGTCCTATGGACAGAGTCTCCCACCTCAGCTGTAGATCTCTGCAGTTCATCCAGAGTGATCATGGGCCTCTTGGCTGCTTCTCTGATCAGTCTTCTCCTAGTATGAGCTGAAAGTTTAGAGGGACGGCCAGGTCTTGGTAGATTTGCAGTGGTCTGATACTCCTTCCATTTCAATATTATTGCTTGCACAGTACTCCTTGGGATGTTTAAAGCTTGGGAAATATTTTTGTATCCAAATCCGTCTTTAACCTTCTTCACAACAGTATCTCGGACCTGCCTGGTGTGTTCTTTGTTCTTTATGATGCTCTCTGCGCTTTTAACGGACCTCTGAGACTATCACAGTGCAGGTGCATTTACATGGAGACTTGATTACACACAGCTGGATTGTATTTATCATCATTATTCATTTAGGTCAACATTGGATCATTCAGAGATCCTCATTGAACTTCTGGAGAGATTTTGCTGCACTGAAAGTAAAGGGGCTGAATAATTTTGCACGCCCAATTTTTCAGTTTTTGATTTGTTAAAAAAGTTTGAAATATCCAATAAATGTCGTTCCACTTCATGATTGTGTCCCACTTGTTGTTGATTATTCACAAAAAATACAGTTTTATATCTTTATGTTTGAAGCCTGAAATGTGGCAAAAGGTCGCAAAGTTCAAGGGGGCCGAATACTTTCGCAAGGCACTGTATGTTGAAGAGGGTGGGGCTTAAGCTGCATCCCTGTCTCACACCACGGCCCTGTGAAAATAAATGTGCTTGTTTTTGCAAATTTTAACCACACACTTGTTGTTTGTGTACATGGTTTTGCTGATGTTGTATGTTTTTTTCCCCAACACCACTTTCTATCAATGTGTATAGCACACTTTTATGCCAAATTGAGTCAAAAGCTTTTTTGAAATCAACATAACATGAGGAGACTTTGCCTTGGTTTTTGTTTTTTTTGTGTCAAATAGGAAGTGCAGGGTAAATACGTGGTCTGTTGTATGGTATTTTGGTAAAAAGTTAACTTGACATTTGCTCAGTACATTGTTTTCTCTGAGGAAATTAACTTGTCGGCTGATAATGATAATGCAGAGGATTTCCCAAAGATTGCTGTTGACGCGTGTCCCACTGTAGTTATTGGGATCACGTCCCGAGCCGGAGCCGCCACCATGGACAGACGCCCACCCGGACCCTCCCTATTGTTTTGATGTGCGTCTGGGAGTCCGCAACTTAGGGGGGGGTTCTGTCACGCCCTGGTCGAAGTATGTAAGTTTGTCTTCATTTATTTGGTCAGGCCAGGGTGTGACATGGGTTTATTTTGTGGTGTGTTTTTGTATTGTGGGTTTAGTAGGTATTGGGATTGTAGCTGAGTAGGGTTGTCTAGGAAAGTTTATGGTTGCCTTGAGGCGGTTCTTAATCAGAGGCAGGTGATTTTCGTTGTCTCTGATTGGGAACCATATTTAGGCAGCCATATTCTTTCAGTGTTTCGTGGGTGATTGTTCCTGTCTTTGTGTTTGCACCAGATAGGGCTGTTTCGGGTTTCATTATTTCATTGTTTTTGTAGTTTCTGCATGTATAGTTTTTCCTTCATTAAAATATATCATGAATCATCATCACGCTGCATTTTGGTCCGATCCTTGTTCCACCTCTTCATCAGAGGAGGAGATAGAAGAGAGCCGTTACAGTACCGTATATGTATACATATGAGATGAATAATGTAGGGTATGTAAACATTATATTAGGTAGCATTGTTTAAAGTGGCTAGTGATATATTTTACATCATTTCCCATCAATTCCCATTCCCAAAGTATGGGAATTCTCGTGGATGACATTTTCCTCTGTTGAGATAATTTCCTTTTGAATTTCTCGCCAAATGTGAAATGTTCCTCTTTTGATTAATTTAACCCTCCTGCTGTGTTCCGGTCAAATTGGACTGAGTTACAAGTTCTCTCTCTGAAAAATGTAGTTCATTTAATCTGATTGTCAAAAGGTTCCATGACTGTCCACACAAGGCATCTGAAATACATTTTGATGATTTTGATTACATTTTGGTTGTTTTATTTAACTTTATTACACCTGTGGTGTTCCCGGTCATTGATGAATGGGGTCATTAGAAATGAATGGGTGAGACTACAATTAGTGTATAAACAGAGTTCAGGAACTTGCCCATTCATCAGATGGACACACTTCCTCTCCCAGACCCCACATGCATGTGTGTTTGAGTGCACACACACACACACACACACACACACACACACACACACACACACACACACACACACACACACACACACACACACACACACACACACACACACACACACACACACACACACACACACACACACACGCACACGCACAAAGCTCACTCCCCTTCTTGGCTTCCATTACAACCCCCACGGAAACCTTTCCCCAATAGAATCTTTCCTCCACGGGAACCACACCTGTTGGCATTCTCACAAACAATCGGAACATTGTTTCAATAATATACAGAACTTTTCTTGTAGCTCTGGTATATAATGCTTTTTTGAGGCCTTGCTCACAATTCTTTCTGTGGCAGCACAATGACCAAATGATGTACTGTATGTGAGGCTCTTGATCATATCTATGATCATGACACTGGTGAGGAGGAGAGAGTTCTTGATAATCTTTCACATCAATTCATTTTTGATAAAAGCACAATATGTTTCATCTGATTATTTGTTATAGTCAATATAATAATAATTTTTCAAAAATGATTTATGAGGCCTACGGCCATAAATAGCAAATAGAAGATCAAAACTTGTAATGTTCACAAGAACTTAAGTTGATAAAAAGATCTAACACCACATTAGGTGATAATATATGTACTATTATGGATTTATAATCAGCTGTAATAGGGCTGTCATTTTGGACTAGGGACACAGAATGAATTAACATGAAACGAACACAACAGGAAGGTTAATAGAGTGAGTTAGGTCTGCACTATACCAAATTAGCATACCCCCTGAGTCCTATGGAACATTTTCTTCTGCAACGTGACCCTAATGAACTACCTTCCAGTGCTGCATTGTAACATTGGCTGAAATAGTACTCACACATAACTATTTCATGTTTCTAAATGATTTCTTTATTCAGACTAATGGTACTGCTATGGGATCCCCCATGGCTCCTAACTATGCTCATTTGTACGTGGGTTACATGGAGAAACAGTCTATTTTCAATCCTCTCCAAAATGTTTTCTTGCCTCACATCATTATGTGGAAACGGTATATTGATGATATGTTTGTTCTGTGGAGGGGTGATGCAAAACAGCTCCAGGCGTTGCATGCTTTTCTTAACTCCTGTTCTGAGCATCTGAGATTTACTATGCAATCTGATACCTTTCAAATCACTTTTCTTGATCTTCTGATATTGTGTGAAGATAATGTTCTATACACTGATCTTTACAGGAAGCCTACTGATCGTAACAGTTTGAGTGCTGATAGTTGTCACCCACTTCCCTTGAAAAATTGTTTGCCCTATAGCCAATTCTGTCGAATCAAAAGAATTTGCAAAAAACAATCAGATTTCGACAGAAATCAAGGAGAGGGGCTACAAGAATGATCAGATTAATATTGCCATTGAGAAAATTCATAACAAAACGAGACATGACCTTTTTCAAGGTCAGTCTTGCAAAAAGACGCATTCTTGTGTTCTAACTACCAGCTATTCAAAGTGCTCTGAACAAATTAAGGGAATTGTTCACAAACATTGGCACATCCTAAAATCCGATGATAGTCTCGGCAATGTGTTTTCGGACCTTCCCTTGGTCGTATTCTCGCGGGGCAGAAATCTCAGAGACCAATTGGTAAACTCTGATTTACCACCCCAAGATATTCCTGAACTATCTATTTGCACCCTACTGGATGGAAATTACAAATGTAATGGCTGTGCTCAATGCAATGGCACTTATACATGTAGATCCTTCAAACACCCACAAACAGAGAAATCGATCCCAATCAAAGGTGTTATTACGTGCTCCACTAAGGCAGTTATTTTTCTTATAACTTGTCATTGTGGTAAAAATGATGTGGGTAAAACAAAGGGCACATTAAAAGTACGTATCTCAGAGCATCGTAGCACCATTAGGTGTAAAAACTTTACTTATCCAGTTGCGGCCCACTTCTTGGAGGCAGGCCACTCCATTTCGTCTCTGCGTTACATTGGCATCGAACATGTCACCCTCCCTAGGAGAGGGGGTGACCTTGATAATTTATTGTTAAAATGAGAGGCTGCCTTGATTTTTAACTTAAAAACCCTTGCGCCCTTCGGTCTCAACGTAGACTTTGATCTAAAGCCATTCTTGTGATTATTGTGACTTTGCCATTGTAATTGTTTGTAAGCTTGTGTAGTCTAAAATGAATTTATGATCGTATGCTGTCCATTTGTTGTTTGTATGCTGTTCTTTGTATGACATTTTAATACTTGATAATTAACCAATGATATTAGGCCACTCTTGGCCATGATTACAGACACCTGTGTCTTTTGACACTACATAAACGAGTCATCCCGCAGTGTTTGTGATTATATCCTGATGAAGACAGCTTGGCTGTCGAAACGTTGGTAATTCAATTTTTGCATCTGAGCTCCTAGAGTGTGCGGCTCTCTTTTATTTTCAAACTTTCCATATTTGATACCTGGTAGTTTGGTGGGTGGGACTACCAGCTCTCTGTAACATAGAGGGCAACCAGTGGGTCCATCTCCTCTATACCATGTTTCTTGTAGGATGACAATGTCTGTATTTCTGATTTCTTTGATGAAGTCCAGGTTCCTGCTCTTTAGGCCAAAGGCAGATGACCTCGGGCCTTAGATATTCCAGGATAAGATAGTGAAGTATTTGTGAGGTCTGATCTGAGGGGTTCTAAATGGGGTGTGAGCGTGGTTCACTTGGGGGGGGTTATGGTTTGGGGTGGGGGTGTGGATGTGGATGTGGTGCTGTAGTCTGGATGTACATCCTCTCGGCGTGGGTCTTCTATGTGTAGTTCCTTTCCCCTTCTTTAACCACACTAAGGAGGCTGTGAAACTATCTATACAATCCTCGTCTAACCCACAGCATCCTGCCTACCAGTCTTCTCTGTTTATAGACTGGATGTCTTTATGTTCTCTCCATCTTCCCCCCTTTCTTTTATCTGTCTTGCTAACCTACCTACGTTGGATTGGTGGAGCCAAAATAGGAAAAATACCAAGCCAATAGATCATTTTGACAGTTTAATTTCAATTATGGATTATTAGATCATTAGAAAATTAAAGAATCCATCCATCCAATTAAATTGGTCTATATTTACAATGATCATCAAGCACAAGGTCTTAATTGTAGTACCATCTATCAAGAGTGAGCTATCAGAACCACAAGGGAGTATGACAGTGAGGTGGATTGGAGCTTATTTGATGGAGGTGTCTCTGTGTGTGTGTGTGTGTGTGTGTGTGTGTGTGTGTGTGTGTGTGTGTGTGTGTGTGTGTGTGTGTGTGTGTGTGTGTGTGTGTGTGTGTGTGTGTGTGTGTGTGTGTGTGTGTGTGTGTGTGTGTATATGTGTGTGTGTGTGTGTGTGTGTGTGTGTGTGTGTGTGTGTGTGTGTGTGAGTCTGCCCGCCTGTGTGTCAGTGAGTGAGTCTGCCCGCCTGTGTATCAGTGAGTGAGTCTACGCTCCTGTGTGTGAGTGACTCTGAGCCAGGAAAGTAACTTGTGGGGGGATGGGGTGTCATGACCCCTCCAATATTAGAGTCAGGTCAATTTTACCATCTCAATATTTCATGTGATGGATAGGAAATTATTTTCATACTGTAAAGTGGCAGGAAGCTACTGGTTTTCTGTGTGTTTACCTCACACAGTGCTACTAATTTCTTCACTTTACCATTGGATTCCCCAGTCGCAAATTATAATTTTGGTTTGGCTCGATCCTCAGAAGCATGGTTTGTGGAGGGAATAAAAGTTGAGTACAGCTTCTAAGGAAAACATAGATCTGCAATGTGAACTCTCCATTGCTTTCTTCTCTTTTCTTAACAAACCCTGAAATTCATAAACACGAATAAGAATTATGTAGATGATGTTTTTTTTAAATGGATAAAGTTTATATTGCCGTTTGAGCACTATGTCTCAAAGTAGTGGTTGGTAATGGTTAAATTGGCCTATTTTGTAATATCATAAACCATAAATATCTTGTTTCTAGTAGGCTACAGAATTAGAGAAGGGCTGTTTCTATTAACCTCAGGCAGTAGCCTGTTTATCTTCCCAGTCAGAGGCAGCCCAGACTCTGACCATTGACCAACAGCAGTAACCTATCCTCTGTATTAATGCCAATTTAAAGGTCAACATTGTGGGGTAAAGCACTGATCATGTTTATGCAACCAAACAATCACCATCAAAATACTTCCAGAATTAACTTTAGTTTTTATTTCAATTTGAGAATCTACAATAGTGGCATGTTTATGTTTATGTATTTATTTCACCTTTATTTAACCAGGTAGTCCAGTTGAGAACAAGTTTTCATTTGCAACTGCGACCTGGCCAAGATAAAGCAAAGCAGTGCGACAAAAAAAAAACATAGAGTTACACATAAACAAACGTACAGTCAATAACACAATAGAAATATCAAATTAAAGTGTGTTCAAATGTAGAAGAGTAGGGAGGTAAGGCAATAAATTGTCCATGGAGGGGGTGCAAAATAGCAAGAGGATAAATAACCATATGGGGATGAGGTAGTTGGGTGTGCTATTTACAGGTTGGCCATGTACAGGTACAGTGATTTGTAAACTGCTCTGACAGCTGATGATTAAAGTTAGAGAGGGAGATATAAGACTCCAGCTTCAGTGATTTTTGCAGTTCGTTCCAGTCATTGACAGCAGAGAATTGGAAGGAAAGGAGGCCAAAGCAAGTGTTGGCTTTGGGGGTGACCAGTGAAATATACTGTACCTGCTGGAGCGCCTGTTTTGGGTAATCCAGCACCTTCCCCTGTTTTGAGTAATCCAGCACCCTCTCCTGTTTTCAGTAATGTTGCACCCTCCCTAGTTTTCAGTAACCCAGCACCTTCCCCTGTTTTCAGTAACCCAGCACCGTCCCCTGTTTTCAGTAATCCAGCACCCTCCCCTGTTTTCAGTAATCCAGCACCCTCCCCTGTTTATAGTAACCCAGCACCCTCCCCTGTTTTTAGTAACCCAGCACCTTCCCCTGTTTTCAGTAATCCAGCACCCTCCCCTGTTTTCATTAACCCAGCACCTTCCCCTGTTTTCAGTAATCCAGCACCCTCCCCTGTTTTCAGTAACCCAGCACCTTCCCCTGTTTTCAGTAATCCAGCACACTCACCCGTGCTTTATCTAAATCCATCTAAATGTTTTATGAGATTGGAGAACACATTGGGAGAGATCTTAGACCATTGTTCTATACAGATTCTTTTCAGGTCCTTGATATCCTTTGTCTGTACTGCTGGACTGCTCTCTTCAATTCAAACTGCATATTTTATTTGGGGTTCCAGTCCAGAGATTTAGATGGCCATTGTAAAATATTGATTATGTAGTCAATTAACGTTTTTTTTTAGATGTGTGCTTGGTGTTATTGTCTTACTGGAAGATCCACTTGCGGCCAAGTTTCAGCCTCCTGGTAGAGGCAGCCTTAACAAGGGTTCTAGGACCAGTGAAAGCAATATAGCCCCATAACTTCGAAGATCCACCACCATATTTAACAGCAGGGATGAGCTATTTTATGCATATGTGTTGTTCTTACGAAAGCCAAACCCAAATACCTATTTTCGAAGGCCAACCCCAAATACCTAGCATAATTGGACCAAATTATCAGGAAATTCACCAGAAACAACCACTTCACAGCTATGCCCACGGACGTAGAAGGGTGTCGAGCCCGCAACCCTTGGTCTGTGTGGCTGTGTGTGTGAGTTTGTCTGTGATTGTGTGTGTGTCTATGAGTCTGCTCACTTGTGTGTGTGTGTATATTTGTGTATGTCTGTGTGTGTGTGTGTTTGTATTTGCACTCCTGTATGTGTGTCTGTTACTAGTCAGCAGACTGTGGCCCTCTGTTACTAGTCAGCAGACTGTGGCCCTCTGTTACTAGTCAGCAGACTGTGGCCCTCTGTTACTAGTCAGCAGACTGTGGCCCTCTGTTACTAGTCAGCAGACTGTGGCCCTCTGTTACTAGTCAGCAGACTGTGGCCCTCTGTTACTAGTCAGCAGACTGTGGCCCACTGTTACTAGTCAGCAGACTGTGGCCCTCTGTTACTAGTCAGCAGACTGTGGCCCTCTGTTACTAGTCAGCAGACTGAGTCCTCTGTTACTAGTCAGCAGACTGTGGCCCTCTGTTACTAGTCAGCAGACTGTGGCCCTCTGCTAGTGAGTCCCTCTGTTACTAGTCAGCAGACTGTGGCCCTCTGTTACTAGTCAGCAGACTGTGGCCCACTGTTACTAGTCAGCAGACTGTGGCCCTCTGTTACTAGTCAGCAGACTGTGGCCCTCTGTTACTAGTCAGCAGACTGTGGCCCTCTGTTACTAGTCAGCAGACTAGTGCAGACCCTCTGTTACTAGCAGACAGCTCTGTTACTAGTCAGCAGACCCTCTGTTACTAGTCAGCAGACTACGGCCCTCTGTTACTAGTCAGCAGACTCCGGCCCTCTGTTACTAGTCAGCAGACTGTGGCCCACTGTTACTAGTCAGCAGACTACGGCCCTCTGTTACTAGTCAGCAGACTGTGGCCCTCTGTTACTAGTCAGCAGGCTGAGTCCCTCTTACTAGTCAGCAGACTGTGGCCCTCTGTTACTAGTCAGCGGGCTGAGTCCCTCTGTTACTAGTCAGCAGACTGTGGCCCTCTGTTACTAGTCAGCAGACTGTGGCCCACTGTTACTAGTCAGCAGACTGTGGCCCACTGTTACTAGTCAGCAGACTGTGGCCCTCTGTTACTAGTCAGCAGACTGTGGCCCACTGTTACTAGTCAGCAGACTACGGCCCTCTGTTACTAGTCAGCAGACTCAGGCCCACTGTTACTAGTCAGCAGACTACGGCCCACTGTTACTAGTCAGCAGACTACAGCCCTCTGTTACTAGTCAGCAGACTGCGGCCCATCTGTTACTAGTCAGCAGACTGTGACCCACTGTTACTAGTCAGCAGACTACGGCCCTCTGTTACTAGTCAGCAGACTCCGGCCCATCTGTTACTAGTCAGCAGACTGTGGCCCACTGTTACTAGTCAGCAGACTACGACCCTCTGTTACTAGTCAGCAGACTGTGGCCCTCTGTTACTAGTCAGCAGACTGCGGCCCACTGTTACTAGTCAGCAGACTATGGCCCTCTGTTACTATTCAGCAGACTACGGCTCTCTGTTACTCGTCAGCAGACTACGGCCCACTGTTACTAGTCAGCAGACTACGGCCCACTGTTACTAGTCAGCAGACTACGGCCCACTGTTACTAGTCAGCAGACTACGGCCCTCTGTTACTAGTCAGCAGACCTCTGTTACTAGTCAGCAGCCCACTGTTACTAGTCAGCAGACTACGGCCCTCTGTTACTAGTCAGCAGACTACGGCCCTCTGTTACTAGTCAGCAGACTACGGCCCACTGTTACTAGTCAGCAGACTACGGCCCACTGTTACTAGTCAGCAGACTACGGCCCACTGTTACTAGTCTGCAGACTACTGTTACTAGTCCCTCTGTCAGCAGACTACTCTGTTACTCGTCAGCAGACTACGGCCCACTGTTACTAGTGAGCAGACTACGGCCCACTGTTACTAGTCAGCAGACTACGGCCCTCTGTTACTAGTCAGCAGACTACGGCCCTCTGTTACTAGTCAGCAGACTGCGGCCCATCTGTTACTAGTCATCAGACTGTGGCCCACTGTTACTAGTCAGCAGACTACGGCCCTCTGTTACTAGTCAGCAGACTGTGGCCCACTGTTACTAGTCAGCAGACTACGGCCCTCTGTTACTAGTCAGCAGACTGTGGCCCACTGTTACTAGTCAGCAGACTACGGCCCTCTGTTACTAGTCAGCAGACTACGGCCCACTGTTACTAGTCAGCAGACTACGGCCCACTGTTACTAGTCAGCAGACTGTGGCCCTCTGTTACTAGTCAGCAGACTGTGGCCCACTGTTACTAGTCTGCAGACTACGGCCCTCTGTTACTAGTCAGCAGACTCCGGCCCACTGTTACTAGTCAGCAGACTACGGCCCTCTGTTACTAGTCAGCAGACTCCGGCCCACTGTTACTAGTCAGCAGACTACGGCCCTCTGTTACTAGTCAGCAGACTGTGGCCCACTGTTACTAGTCTGCAGACTGTGGCCCTCTGTTACTAGTCAGCAGACTACGACCCTCTGTTACTAGTCAGCAGACTACGACCCTCTGTTACTAGTCAGCAGACTACGACCCTCTGTTACTAGTCAGCAGACTACGACCCTCTGTTACTAGTCAGCAGACTCCGGCCCTCTGTTACTAGTCAGCAGACTCCGGCCCTCTGTTACTAGTCAGCAGACTACAGACCCTCTGTTACTAGTCAGCAGACTACGACCCTCTGTTACTAGTCAGCAGACTACGACCCTCTGTTACTAGTCAGCAGACTACGACCCTCTGTTACTAGTCAGCAGACTCCGGCCCTCTGTTACTAGTCAGCAGACTCCGGCCCTCTGTTACTAGTCAGCAGACTCCGGCCCTCTATTACTAGTCAGCAGACTACGACCCTCTGTTACTAGTCAGCAGACTACGACCCTCTGTTACTAGTCAGCAGACTACGACCCTCTGTTACTAGTCAGCAGACTACGACCCTCTGTTACTAGTCAGCAGACTCCGGCCCTCTGTTACTAGTCAGCAGACTCCGGCCCTCTGTTACTAGTCAGCAGACTGTGGCCCACTGTTACTAGTCAGCAGACTATGGCCCTCTGTTACTAGTCAGCAGACTGTGGCCCACTGTTACTAGTCAGCAGACTGTGGCCCACTGTTACTAGTCAGCAGACTACGGCCCTCTGTTACTAGTCAGCAGACTCCGGCCCACTGTTACTAGTCAGCAGACTGTGGCCCACTGTTACTAGTCAGCAGACTACGGCCCTCTGTTACTAGTCAGCAGACTGTGGCCCACTGTTACTAGTCAGCAGACTACGGCCCACTGTTACTAGTCAGCAGACTGTGGCCCACTGTTACTAGTCAGCAGACTACGGCCCACTGTTACTAGTCAGCAGACTGTGGCCCACTGTTACTAGTCAGCAGACTACGGCCCTCTGTTACTAGTCAGCAGACTGTGGCCCACTGTTACTAGTCAGCAGACTACGGCCCTCTGTTACTAGTCAGCAGACTGTGGCCCACTGTTACTAGTCAGCAGACTACGGCCCTCTGTTACTAGTCAGCAGACTACGACCCTCAGTTACTAGTCAGCAGACTCCGGCCCTCTGTTACTAGTCAGCAGACTCCGGCCCTCTGTTACTAGTCAGCAGACTGTGGCCCACTGTTACTAGTCAGCAGACTACGGCCCACTGTTACTAGTCAGCAGACTGTGGCCCACTGTTACTAGTCAGCAGACTGTGGCCCACTGTTACTAGTCAGCAGGCTGTGGCCCACTGTTACTAGTCAGCAGACTACGGCCCTCTGTTACTAGTAAGCAGGCTGTGGCCCACTGTTACTAGTCAGCAGACTACGGCCCACTGTTACTAGTCAGATTAGAGAGCGAGAGCAGTGGAACAAGTCCCTGCTGTCACACAACTACACTGAACGTTTCTCCCCATACAGTTACTGTATGATCACCAAGGTTTGCTTCTCTTTCTGTTCTTCTGATGCTGTTAATAATATAATAATAATATAATAATATATGCCATTTAGTAGACGCTTTTATCCAAAGCGACTTACAGTCATGTGTGCATACATTCTACGTATGGGTGGTCCCGGGAATCGAACTCACTACCCTGGCGTTACAAGCGCCATGCTCTACCAACTGAGCTACAGAAGGACCACCTGTGAACCTGTGAGTACCTTCCATGCGTGACTCTGTCTCCCTCTTTCTCCCGTCCCCCTCTCCAGATGACGTGCCGCCCTACTTTAAGACGGAGCCGGTGCGGAGCCAGTTGCACCTGGAGCGTAACAGGCTGGTGTTGACGTGTATGGCAGAGGGGAGCTGGCCCCTGGAGTTCAAATGGATCCACAATGGCACTGAGCTCACACGTTTCTCACAGGAGTACAGGTGAGTGCTGCCACTATATACTGTAATTACCTCTATAGATCCACAATGACACTGAGCTCACACGTTTCTCACAGGAGTACAGGTGAGTGCTGCTACTATATACTGTAATTACCTCTATAGATCCAAAATGGCACCAAGCTCACTGTAATTACCTCTATAGATCCACAATGACACTGAGCTCACACGTTTCTCACAGGAGTACAGGTGAGTGCTGCTACTATATACTGTAATTATACTGTAATTATAATGTAATTACCTCTATAGATCCAAAATGGCACCAAGCTCACACACATCTTAATGTACGGGTGAGGTGTAGCCAGTAAGAAGTACAGGTGAAGAGAGAAGATACATAAAATACTCGGTCTCCTCTCTTCAGCCCTCCCCTGCTCCTCTTCTCTTCAGCCTTCCCCTGCTCCTCTTCACTTCAGCCTTCCCCTGCTCCTCTTCTCTTCAGCCCTCCCCTGCTCCTCTTCTCTTCAGCCTTCCCCTGCTCCTCTTCTCTTCAGCCCTCCCCTGCTCCTCTTCTCTTCAGCCTTCCCCTGCTCCTCTTCACTTCAGCCCTCCCCTGCTCCTCTTCTCTTCAGTCCTCCCCTGCTCCTCTTCTCTTCAGCCCTCCCCTGCTCCTCTTCTCTTCAGCCCTCCCCTGCTCCTCCTCTCTTCAGCCCTCCCCTGCTCCTCCTCTCTTCAGCCCTCCGCTGCTCCTCTTCTCTTCAGCCCTCCCCTGCTCCTCTTCTCTTCAGCCCTCCCCTGCTCCTCTTCTCTTCAGCCCTCCGCTGCTCCTCTTCTCTTCGGCCCTCCCCTGCTCCTCTTCTCTTCAGCCCTCCCCTGCTCCTCTTCTCTTCAGCCCTCCCCTGCTCCTCTTCTCTTCAGCCCTCCACTGCTCCTCTTCTCTTCAGCCCTCCACTGCTCCTCCTCTCTTCAGCCCTCCACTGCTCCTCTTCTCTTCAGCCCTCCCCTGCTCCTCTTCTCTTCAGCCCTCCCCTGCTCCTCTTCTCTTCAGCCCTCCCCTGCTCCTCTTCTCTTCAGCCCTCCCCTGCTCCTCTTCTCTTCAGCCCTCCCCTGCTCCTCTTCTCTTCAGCCCTCCGCTGCTCCTCTTCTCTTCAGCCCTCCCCTGCTCCTCTTCTCTTCAGCCCTCCCCTGCTCCTCCTCTCTTCAGCCCTCCCCTGCTCCTCCTCTCTTCAGCCCTCCCCTGCTCCTCCTCTCTTCAGCCCTCCCCTTCTCCTCCTCTCTTCCGCACTGCCAGGCTCCTTCTCTCTTCAGCCCTCCCCTGCTCCTCTTCTCTTCAGCCCTCCCCTGCTCCTCTTCTCTTCAGCCCTCCCCTGCTCCTCTTCTCTTCAGCCCTCCCCTGCTCCTCTTCTCTTCAGCCCTCCCCTGCTCCTCTTCTCTTCAGCCCTCCCCTGCTCCTCTTCTCTTCAGCCCTCCGCTGCTCCTCTTCTCTTCGGCCCTCCCCTGCTCCTCTTCTGTTCAGCCCTCCCCTGCTCCTCTTCTCTTCAGCCCTCCCCTGCTCCTCTTCTCTTCAGCCCTCCACTGCTCCTCTTCTCTTCAGCCCTCCACTGCTCCTCCTCTCTTCAGCCCTCCACTGCTCCTCTTCTCTTCAGCCCTCCCCTGCTCCTCTTCTCTTCAGCCCTCCCCTGCTCCTCTTCTCTTCAGCCCTCCCCTGCTCCTCTTCTCTTCAGCCCTCCCCTGCTCCTCTTCTCTTCAGCCCTCCCCTGCTCCTCTTCTCTTCAGCCCTCCGCTGCTCCTCTTCTCTTCAGCCCTCCCCTGCTCCTCTTCTCTTCAGCCCTCCCCTGCTCCTCCTCTCTTCAGCCCTCCCCTGCTCCTCCTCTCTTCAGCCCTCCCCTGCTCCTCCTCTCTTCAGCCCTCCCCTTCTCCTCCTCTCTTCAGCCCTCCCCTGCTCCTCTTCTCTTCAGCCCTCCCCTGCTCCTCTTCTCTTCAGCCCTCCCCTGCTCCTCTTCTCTTCAGCCCTCCCCTGCTCCTCTTCTCTTCAGCCCTCCCCTTTCCTCTTCTCTTCAGCCCTCCCCTGCTCCTCTTCTTTTCAGCCCTCCCCTGCTCCTCTTCTCTTCAGCCCTCCCCTGCTCCTCTTCTCTTCAGCCCTCCCCTGCTCCTCTTCTCTTCAGCCCTCCCCTGCTCCTCCTCTCTTCAGCCCTCCCCTGCTTCTCTTCTCTTCAGCCCTCCCCTTCTCCTCCTCTCTTCCGCACTGCCAGGCTCCTTCTCTCTTCGGCACTGTCAGGCTCCTCCTCTCTTCGGCACTGTCAGACTCCTCCTCTCTTCGGCACTGTCAGGCTCCTCCTCTCTTCGGGCCTGTCAGGCTCCTCCTCTCTTTGGCCCTGTAAGGCTCCTCCTCTCTTCGGGCCTGTCAGGCTCCTCCTCTCTTCGGGCCTGTCAGGCTCCTCCTCTCTTCGGCCTGTCAGGCTCCTCCTCTCTTTGGCCCTGTTAGGCTCCTCCTCTCTTCGGGCATGTCAGGCTCCTCCTCTCTTCGGGCCTGTCAGGTTCCTCCTCTCTTCAGCCCTCCGCTGCTCCTCCTCTAGTGCGGCACTATCAGGCTCCTCCTCTCTTTGGCCCTGTCAGGCTCCTCCTTTCTTCGGGCCTGTCAGGCTCCTCCTCTCTTCGGCCCTCCCCTGCTCCTCCTCTCTTCGGCCCTCCCCTGTTCCTCCTCTCTTCAGCCCTCCGCAGCTCCTACGGGCCTGTCAGGCTCCTCTTCTCTTCAGCCCTCCGCTGCTCCTCCTCTCTTCGGGACTCCCCTGTTCCTCCTCTCTTCGGGCCTCCCCTGTTCCTCCTCTCTTTTGCCCTCCCCTGTTCCTCCTCTCTTCAGCCCTCCCCTGTCCCTCTTCTCTTCAGCCGTCCCCTGGTTCTCCTCTCTTCAGCCCTCCTCTGTTTCTCCTCTCTTCCGCCCGATCAGGCTCCTCCTCTCTTCGTCTCTGTCAGGCTCCTCCTCTCTTCGTCTCTGTCAGGCTACTCCTCTCTTCGTCTCTGTCAGGCTCCTCCTCTCTTCGTCTCTGTCAGGCTACTCCTCTCTTTGTCTCTGTCAGGCTCCTCCTCTCTTCGTCTCTGTCAGGCTACTCCTCTCTTCGTCTCTGTCAGGCTCCTCCTCTCTTCGTCTCTGTCAGGCTCCTCCTCTCTTCGTCTCTGTCAGGCTCCTCCTCTCTTCGTCTCTGTCAGGCTACTCCTCTCTTCGTCTCTGTCAGGCTCCTCCTCTCTTCGTCTCTGTCAGGCTACTCCTCTCTTCGTCTCTGTCAGGCTCCTCCTCTCTTCGTCTCTGTCAGGCTCCTCCTCTCTTCGTCTCTGTCAGGCTCCTCCTCTCTTTGTCTCTGTCAGGCTCCTCCTCTCTTCGCCCAGACAGGCTCCTCTTCTCTTTTGCCCTATTTTTTGTGTTGTTCTTATGTGGTATTGTGTGTTGATTGATGAGGACAAAAAAACAATTTCATCAATTGTTTGGCTGTAACATAATAAAAATATGAAAAATGTCAATGGGTCTGAATACTTTCTGAATGCACCGTACATACAGTATTACCTCAATTACCTCTGCTAACATGTACCCTGTTACGAACCGTGTCGTAGCCTGTAAGAAAGAGGGAGACAACGCAGAGAAATGTGTATTTATCCCCGGGACAAACCCGAGCCGAGGTGTGTCCTATTTCACTGATGACCCTCCCCAGTGCCCACCGACATCCTATTAGGGAAACAAGAGCAAAGAGAAATAAATGGGGTAGCTCGGTGGTTTCGGCAGACAGAGTGGGAGTGTTGCCACAACAACCCCCACATTGACGTGGTGGTTTTGGCAGACAGAGTGAGAGGGTCGTCACAACTCCGCACATTGACTCCATGGTTTTCCTTTCATACTTTTCATACTATTTGCACGTTGTTTTTTCAAATGCTAATAAAGTTGTTTGAATTGAGAGAGAGAGAGAGAGAGAGAGAGAGAGAGAGAGAGAGAGAGAGAGAGAGAGAGAGAGTGTGAGTGTGTGTGTGTGTGTGTGTGTGTGTGTGTGTGTGTGTGTGTGTGTGTGTGTGTGTGTGTGTGTGTGTGTGTGTGTGTGTGTGTGTGTGTGTGTGTGTGTGTGTGTGTGTGTGTGTGTGTGTGTGTGTGTGTGTGTGTGTGTGTTCGTACGGAGGTGTAAATGGAATGTCGGGGCGATGAGAGACAATGAGCTGACACAAACATGTCTGTCATACCCTGGACTGAGTGTGTGTGTTCAGTGTTGTCTCTATTGTTGATGGAGCTGCTGCTTGCTGTTCTCTATCTTCCCTCAGGAAGATAAGAACTCAGACAGAGACCACACAACAATATCAGTCAGGGCATCAGGACCAATAAACAGACAGACCACACAACAGTATCAGTCAGGGCATCAGGACCAATAAACAGACAGACAACACAACAGTATCAGTCAGGGCATCAGGACCAATAAACAGACAGACAACACAACAGTATCAGTCAGGGCATCAGGACCAATAAACAGACAGACCACACAACAGTATCAGTCAGGGCATCATGATCAATAAACATACAGACAACACAACAGTATCAGTCAGGGCATCAGGACCAATAAACAGACAGACAACACAACAGTATCAGTCAGGGCATCAGGACCAATAAACAGACAGACAACACAACAGTATCAGTCAGGGCATCAGGACCAATAAACAGACAGACAACACAACAATATCAGTCAGGGCATCAGGACCAATAAACAGACAGACAACACAACAATATCAGTCAGGGCATCAGGACCAATAAACAGACAGACAACACAACAATATCAGTCAGGGCATCAGGACCAATAAACAGACAGACAACACAACAATATCAGTCAGGGCATCAGGACCAATAAACAGACAGACAACACAACAATATCAGTCAGGGCATCAGGACCAATAAACAGACAGACAACACAACAATATCAGTCAGGGCATCAGGACCAATAAACAGACAGACCACACAACAGTATCAGTCAGGGCATCAGGACCAATAAACAGACAGACCACACAACAATATCAGTCAGGGCATCAGGTCCAATAAACAGACAGACAACACAACAATATCAGTCAGGGCATCAGGACCAATAAACAGACAGACAACACAACAATATCAGTCAGGGCATCAGGTCCAATAAACAGACAGACCACACAACAATATCAGTCAGGGCATCACGTCCAATAAACAGACAGACAACACAACAATATCAGTCAGGGCATCAGGTCCAATAAACAGACAGACCACACAACAATATCAGTCAGGGCATCAGGTCCAATAAACAGACAGACAACACAACAGTATCAGTCAGGGCATTATGATCAATAAACAGACAGACCACACAACAATATCAGTCAGGGCATCAGGTCCAATAAACAGACAGACCACACAACAATATCAGTCAGGGCATCAGGACCAATAAACAGACAGACAACACAACAGTATCAGTCAGGGCATCAGGACCAATAAACAGACAGACAACACAACAATATCAGTCAGGGCATCAGGACCAATACACAGACAGACAACACAACAGTATCAGTCAGGGCATCATGACCAATAATATTAACATCCTGCAATCCCTGTTCACCCATGGCTGCGTGGCCAAACACAACTCCAACACCATCATTAAGTTTGCTGATGACACAACAGTGGTTGGCCTGATCACCGACAATAACAAGACAGTCTATAGGGAGGAGGTCAGAAACCTGGCAGTGTGGTGCCTGGGCAACAACCTCTCCCTCAGTATGAGCAAGACAAAGGAGCTAATCGTGGATTACAGTGAAAGGCGGGTTGAACAGTCCACCATTAACATTGATGGGGCTGTAGTAGAGGGGATCGAGAGTTTCAAGTTCCTTGGTGTTCACATCACTAATTAACTAACATGGTCCAAACACACCAAGACAGTCGTGAAGAATGCACGACAACATATTTTCCCCCTCAGGAGACTGAAAAGACTTGGCATGGGTCCCGAGATCCTCAATAAGATCTACAGCTCCACCATCGAGAGCATCCTGACTGGTTGCATCACCACCTGGTATGGCAACTGCTCGGCATCTGAACATAAGGGTAGTGCGTACGGCCCAGTACATCACTGCGACCAAGCTTCCTGCCATCCAGGACTTACTGTGTATACTAAGCAGTGTCAGAGGAAGGCCCAAAAAATATTGTCAAATACTCCAGTCACCCAAGTTATAGACTGTTCTCTCTGATATCGCACTGCAAGCTGTACCGAAGCACCAAGTCCAGGACCAAAAGGCTCCTCAACAGCTTCTACCCCTTAGCCATAAGACTTCTGAACAGTGAATCAAATGGCCACCCTGACTATGTACATTGACACACCCCCCCCTTTGTTTTTGCACTGCTGTAACTCGCTGTTTATTATCTATACATAGTCAATTTACCCCAACCTACGTGTACAAATTACCTACACTAACCTGGACCCCTGCACATTGGCTTGTTACCATTACCCCTTGTAAAATAGCCTCGTTATTGTTATTTTATTGTTACTTTTTTTATTAGCATTTAAAAAAAAACATTTGTTTATTTAGTAAATATTGTCTTAACTCTATTTCTTGAACTGTATTGTTGGTTTAGGTCTTGTAGCTAAGCATTTCACTGTAAGGTCTACACCTGTTGTATTCTGCGCATGTGACAAATAACATTTGATTTGATGTGATTTATAGTGTTGTACTATTGCTATAGCGTTTCATAAGCTTGACATATCCCTCATCGTCTGTGGAAAAGCTTGCAAAGTCCTATCCAACCCAGGGGACATGGCAATATAGAAATATGGTGGACAGGAAGTATGACAAGATCAGGGGTGTATGAAGAGGACAGGAAAGTATGAGAAGAACAGAGGTGTATGAAGAGGACAGGAAAGTATGAGAAGAACAGGGGTGTATGAAGAGGACAGGAAAGTATGAGAAGAACATGGGTGTATAAAGAGGACAGGAAAGTATGAGAAGAACATGGGTGTATGAAGAGGACAGGAAAGTATGAGAAGAAGAGGGTTGTAAGGAAGGTAGTCTTTAGTAGTTGATTATAAGATTTGTATTTGATTATGTGCACTACCGGTCAAAAGTTTTAGAACACCTAATCATTCAAGGGTTTTTCTTTTCTTTATTTTTTACTATTTTCTACATTGTAGATTAATAGTGAATACATCAAAACTATGAAATATCACATATCGAATCGTGTAGCAACAAAAGAAGTGTTAAACAAATCAAATATATTTTATATTTGAGGTTCTTCAAATAGACACCCTTTGTCTTGATGACAGATTTGCACTCTTGGCATTCTCTCAACCAGCTTCATGAGGTAGTCACCTGAAATGCATTTAAGTTAACAGGTGTCCCTTCTTCTCTAACTTAATGCGTTTGAGCTAATCAGTTGTGTTGTGAGAAGATAGAGCTAACTTCTGTATATCCCCCTATTTTGTTAAAGACCAAGTCCATATTATGGCAAGAACAGCTCAAGGAAGCAAAGAGAAATGACAGTCCATCATTACTTTAAGAGATGAAGATCAGGTAATACAAAACATTTCAAGAACTTTGAAAGTTACTTCAAGTGCAGTCGCAAAAATCATTAAGTGCTATGATGAAACTGGCTCTCACAAGTACCGCCACAGGAATGGAAGACCCAGAGTTACCTCTGCTCTAGAAGAAAAGTTAATTCGAGTTACCAGCCCAAATAAATGCTTCACAGAGTTCAAGTAACAGACACATCTCAACATCAACTGTTCAGAGGAGACTGTGTGAATCAGGCCTTCATGCACAAATTTCTGCAAAGGAAACACCACTAAAGAACACCAATAAGAAGAAGAGACTTGCTTGGGACAAGTAACATGAGCAATTGTCACGTTCTGACCCTAGTTAGTTTGTTTTGTCTTTGTTTTAGTATGGTCAGGGCGTGAGTTGGGGTGGGCAGTCTATGTTCTTTTTTCTATGATTTGGGATTTCTGTGTTTGGCCTGGTATGGTTCTCAATCAGAGGCAGCTGTCAATCGTTGTCCCTGATTGAGAACCATACTTAGGTAGCCTGGTTTCACCCTTGGGTTGTGGGTGATTATTTTCTGTTGAGTGTTTTGTATTCTGCACCAGACAGGACTGTTTCGGTTTCGTTCGTTCACTTTGTTGTTTTGTATTTCAGTGTTCAGTTTGATTCATTAAATATTAACATCATGAACACATACCACGCTGCGCTTTGGTCCTCACCTTCATCCACTGATGACCGTTACGGCTATGGACATTAGACCGGTGAAAATTTGAGCTTTGGTCTGGAGTCCAAATTGAAACATTTTGAATCCAAACACCGCGTCTTTGTGAAACAAGGTGTTGGTGAACAGATGATCTCCACATGTGTATTTCCCACCATAAAGCATGGAGGAGGAGGTGTAATGGTGTGGGGGTGCTTTGCTTGTGACACTGTCAGTGATTTATTTAGAATTCAAGGCACATTTAACCAGCATGGCTACCACATCATTCTGTAGTGATAGTGTGCAAAGCTGTCACCAAGGCAAAGGGTGGATCTTTACAGAATCACCTATATTAGATATATTTTTACAAATTTCTTTGGTTACAAAACACTTTTTTTGTTTACGAAGTGATTCTATATGTGTTATTTCATAGTTTTGACGTTTTCACTATTCTTCTACAATGTAGAAAATAGTAATAATTACGAAACATCCTTGAATGAGTAGGTATTCTAAAACTTTTGACCGGTAGTATATATGGTTTTGCTGTTTGTTCTTTGTTATAGGCGCAAAAGGTTGGAGAAGTGGTTTATCCATGCACCTCCATTTTGGTGTTGTTTGTTCTGTGTATCCACATTTTCCCAGAAGAGGTTATATGCTATCGATTGGTTAGATTCTGATTTCTGACGTGCTTTTCTTTCTTTTTCCGAATTGTACTTCTGTAATGTTTTAGTTATTCACCATAGTCAAGGCGTATGTGTCATGCAGGTGAAAGAGGACCCAAAAGCGACTTAACAGAAACAGAGTTTATTAAAGTCCAAAACGGAATAACAGAAATCCTCTAGACTTGTAGAGGGGAAAGGCGAAACGCAATCACAGCATGGTGAATACAATACAAGGAACCGACGGGACAGGAACGGATCACAAAGGAATAAATAGGGACTCTAATCAGGGAAAGGATCGGGAACAGGTGTGGGAAGACTAAATGATGATTAGGGAATAGGAACAGCTGGGAGCAGGAACGGAACGACAGAGAGAAGAGAGAGCGAGAGAGTGAGAGAGGGAGGGGGAGAGAGAGGGATAGAAGGAGGGAAAGAACCAAACAAGACCAGCAGAGGGAAACGAATAGCATGGGGAGCACAGGGACAAGACATGACAATAAATGACAAACATGACAGTACCCCCCACTCACCGAGCGCCTCCTGGCGCACTCGAGGAGGAATCCTGGCGGCAACGGAGGAAATCATCGATGAGCGAACGGTCCAGCACGTCCGAGACGGAACCCAACTCCTCTCCTCAGGACCGTAACCCTCCCAATCCACTAGGTATTGGTGACCCGTCCCGAGAACGCATGTCCATAATCTTATGTACCTTGTAAATAGGTGCGCTCTCGACAAGGACGGGAGGGGGAGGGAAGACGAACGGGGGTGCGAAGAAAGGGCTTAACACAGGAGACATGGAAGACAGGATGGACGCGACGAAGATGTCGCGGAAGAAGCAGTCGTACAGCGACAGGATTGACGACCTGGGAGACACGGAACGGACCAATGAACCGCGGAGTCAACTTACGAGAAGCTGTCGTAGAGGAAGGTTGCGAGTGGAAAGCCACACTCTCTGGCCGCAACAATACCTTGGACTCTTAATCCTGCGTTTATTGGCGGCTCTCACCGTCTGTGCCCTGTAACGGCAAAGTGCAGACCTCACCCTCCTCCAGGTGCGCTCACAACGTTGGACAAACGCTTGAGCGGAGGGAACGCTGGACTCGGCAAGCTGGGATGAGAACAGAGGAGGCTGGTAACCCAGACTACTCTGAAACGGAGATAACCCGGTAGCAGACGAAGGAAGCGGATTGTGAGCGTATTCTGCCCAGGGGAGCTGTTCTGCCCAAGACGCAGGGTTTCTGAAAGAAAGGCTGCGTAGTATGCGACCAATCGTCTGATTGGCCCTCTCTGCTTGACCGTTAGACTGGGGATGAAACCCGGAAGAGAGACTGACGGACGCACCAATCAAACGACAGAACTCCCTCCAAAACTGTGACGTGAATTGCGGGCCTCTGTCTGAAACGGCGTCTAACGGGAGGCCATGAATTCTGAATACATTCTCAATAATGATTTGTGCCGTCTCCTTAGCGGAAGGAAGTTTAGCGAGGGGAATGAAATGTGCCGCCTTAGAGAACCTATCGACAACCGTCAGAATCACAGTCTTCCCCGCAGACAAAGGCAGACCGGTAATGAAGTCTAAGGCAATGTGAGACCATGGTCGAGAAGGAATGGGGAGCGGTCTGAGACGACCGGCAGGAGGAGAGTTACCCGACTTAGTCTGCGCGCAGTCCGAACAAGCAGCCACGAAACGGCGCGTGTCACGCTCCTGAGTCGGCCACCAAAAGCGCTGGCGAATAGACGCAAGAGTGCCTCGAACACCGGGATGACCAGCTAACTTGGCAGAGTGAGCCCACTGAAGAACAGCCAGACGAGTGGAAACAGGAACGAAAAGGAGGTTACTAGGACAAGCGCGGCGACGCAGTGTGCGTGAGTGCTTGCTTAACCTGTCTTTCAATTCCCCAGACTGTTAACCCGACAACACGCCCATAAGGAAGAATCCCCTCGGGATCAGTAGAAGCCACAGAAGAACTAAACAGACGGGATAAGGCATCAGGCTTGGTGTTCTTGCTACCCGGACGGTAAGAAATCACAAACTCGAAACGAGCGAAAAACAACGCCCAACGAGCTTGACGGGCATTAAGTCGTTTGGCAGAACGGATGTACTCAAGGTTCTTATGGTCTGTCCAAACGACAAAGGAACGGGTCGCCCCTCCAACCACTGTCGCCATTCGCCTAGGGCTAAGCGGATGGCGAGCAGTTCACGGTTACCCACATCATAGTTGCGCTCAGATGGCGACAGGCGATGAGAAAAATAAGCGCAAGGATGAACCTTATCGTCAGACTGGAAGCGCTGGGATAGGATGGCTCCCCACGCCTACCTCTGAAGCGTCAACCTCGACAATGAATTGTCTAGTGACGTCAGGAGTAACGAGGATAGGAGCGGACGTAAAACGTTCTTTTAGAAGATCAAAAGCTCCCTGGGCGGAACCGGACCACTTAAAACACGTCTTGACAGAAGTAAGAGCTGTGAGAGGGGCAGCAACTTGACCGAAATTACGAATGAAACGCCGATAGAAATTAGCGAAACCTAAAAAGCGCTGCAACTCGACACGTGACCTTGGAACGGGCCAATCACTGACAGCTTGGACCTTAGCGGAATCCATCTGAATGCCTTCAGCGGAAATAACGGAACCGAGAAAAAGTAACGGAGGAGACATGAAAAGAGCACTTCTCAGCCTTTACGTAGAGACAATTCTCTAAAAGGCGCTGTAGAACACGTCAAACGTGCTGAACATGAATCTCGAGTGACGGAGAAAAAATCAGGATATCGTCAAGATAGACAAAAACAAAAATGTTCAGCATGTCTCTCAGAACATCATTAACTAATGCCTGAAAAACAGCTGGCGCATTGGCGAGACCGAACGGCAGAACCCGGTACTCAAAATGCCCTAACGGAGTGTTAAACGCCGTTTTCCACTCGTCCCCCTCTCTGATGCGCACGAGATGGTAAGCGTTACGAAGGTCCAACTTAGTAAAGCACCTGGCTCCCTGCAGAATCTCGAAGGCTGATGACATAAGGGAAGCGGATAACGATTCTTAACCGTTATGTCATTCAGCCCTCGATAATCCACGCAGGGGCGCAGAGTACCGTCCTTCTTTTTAACAAAAAAGAACCCCGCCCCGGCCGGAGAAGAAGAAGGCACTATGGTACCGGCGTCAAGAGACACAGACAAATAATCCTCGAGAGCCTTACGTTCGGGAGCCGACAGAGAGTATAGTCTACCTCGAGGAGGAGTGGTCCCCGGAAGGAGATCAATACTACAATCATACGACCGGTGAGGAGGAAGGGAGTTGGCTCGGGACCGACTGAAGACCGTGCGCAGATCATGATATTCCTCCGGCACTCCTGTCAAATCGCCAGGTTCCTCCTGAGAAGTAGGGACAGAAGAAATGGGAGGGATGGCAGACATTAAACACTTCACATGACAAGAAACGTTCCAGGATAGGATAGAATTACTAGACCAATTAATAGAAGGATTATGACATACAAGCCAGGGATGACCCAAAACAACAGGTGTAAACGGTGAACGGAAAATCAAAAAGAAATAGTCTCACTGTGGTTACCAGATACTGTGAGAGTTAAAGGTAGTGTCTCAAATTTGATACTGGGAAGATGACTACCATCTAAGGCAAACATGGGCGTAGGCCTGTCTAACGGTCTGAAAGGAATGTTATGTTTCCGAGCCCATGCTTCGTCCATGAAACAACCCTCAGCCCCAGAGTCAATCAAAGCACTGCATGTAGCACCCGAACCGGTCCAGCGTAGATGGACCGACATAGTAGTACAAGATCTAGATGAAGGGACCTGAGTAGTAGCGCTCACCAGTAGCCCTCCGCTTACTGATGGGCTCTGGCCTCTTACTGGACATGAATTAACAAAATGTCCAGCAACTCCGCAATAGAGGCACAGGCGGTTGGTGATCCTCCGTTCCCTCTCCTTATTCGAGATGCGAATCCCTCCCAGCTGCATGGGCTCAGTCTCAAAGCCAGAGGAGGGAGATGGTTGCGATGCGGAGCAGGGAAACACCGTTGATGCGAGCTCTCCTCCACGAGCCCGGTGACGAAGATCTACCCGTCGTTCTATGCGGATGGCGAGAGCAATCAAGAGTCCACATCTGAAGGAACCTCCCGGGAGAGAATCTCATCCTTAACCACTGCGTGGAGTCCCTCCAGAAAACGAGCGAGCAGCGCCGGCTCGTTCCACTCACTAGAGGCAGCAAGAGTGCGAAACTCAATGGAATAATCCGTTATGGACCGTTCACCTTGGCATAAGGAAGCCAGGGCCCTAGAAGCCTCCCCACCAAAAACTGAACGGTCAAAAACCCGAATCATCTCCTCTTTAAAGTTCTGGAATTCGTTAGAGCAATCAGCCCTTGCCTCCCAGATAGCTGTGCCCCATTCTCGAGCCCGGCCAGTAAGGAGTGAAATGACGTAAGCAACCCGAGCTCTCTCTCTAGAGTATGTGTTGGGTTGGAGAGAGAACACAATCTCACACTGCGTGAGAAAGGAGCGGCACTCAGTGGGCTGCCCGGAGTAGCAAGGTGGGTTATTAACCCTAGGTTCTGGAGGCTCGGCAGGCCAGGAAGTAACAGGTGGCACGAGACGTAGACTCTGGAACTGTCCAGAGAGGTCGGAAACCTGAGCAGCCAGGTTTTCCACGGCATGGCGAGCAGCAGACAATTCCTGCTCGTGTCTGCCGAGCATGGCTCCTTGGATCTCGACGGCAGTGTAACGAGCGTCTGAAGTCGCTGGGTCCATTCCTTGGTCGGTTCCTTCTGTCATGCAGGTGAAAGAGGACCCAAAAGCGACTTAACAGAAACAGAGTTTATTAAAGTCCAAAACGGAATAACAGAAATCCTCTAGACTTGTAGAGGGAAACAACTGGAGAAGCGGCCACAGACTGCAGGTCGCCGGGTAGGCGCAGGCCGTAGTCGACTGAGACACCTGCTCACACGCAGCATCTGATGAAGGCACAAAACACGACAGGACAGGGTGATACACAATCACGGCAAAAACACGACAGGACAGGGCGAAACGCAATCACAGCATGGTGAATACAATACAAGGAACCGACGGGACAGGAACGGATCACAAAGGAATAAATAGGGACTCTAATCAGGGGAAAGGATCGGGAACAGGTGTGGGAAGACTAAATGATGATTAGGGGAATAGGAACAGCTGGGAGCAGGAACGGAACGACAGAGAGAAGAGAGAGCGAGAGAGTGAGAGAGGGAGGGGGAGAGAGAGGGATAGAAGGAGGGAAAGAACCAAACAAGACCAGCAGAGGGAAACGAATAGCATGGGGAGCACAGGGACAAGACATGACAATAAATGACAAACATGACAGTATGCTCAGGTTTTCTGGGTCTCTATGCTTTTGGTTGGATAGGTTTCTCATTTTCTTTCTTAGGTTTTTCCATTCTTCATCAAACCATGTCATTGTTATTAATTTCTTAAGTTATCTGCTTGACATTTTCAGATTTGAGAGGGAAGCTGAGAGGTCAAATATACAGTTTAGATTTTCTCTGCCACGTTTACACCTTCACTATTACAGTGAAACATTTTGTCCAGGAAGTTGTCTAAAAAGGATTTAATTAATCGTTGCCTAATTGTTTTTGGTAGGTTTCTACACTACTTTCCTTCCTTCTATATCATTTCTTAGTATTATTCAGTTCCTTTGGCTTTGTTGCCTCATGATTGAGTATTGCTCTGTAAAATTAAACTGTCCTGTGATCTGATAGGGGTGTCAGCGGGCTGTGAATGTTCTGAGAGACTCTGGGTTGAGGTCAATAATAAAGTAGTCTACAGTACGACTGCCAAGAGATGAGATATAGGTGTACCTACCATAGGATTCCCCTCGAAGCCTACCATTGACTATGTACATGCCCAGCGTGTAACAGAGCTGCAAAAGTTGTGGCCCTTTCTTGTTGGTTATGCTGTCATAGTTGTGCCTAGGGGGGCATATGGGGGAGGGAATGCTGTCACCTCCAGGTAGTACCTCCCCCTGTGTGCTGAGGGTGTCAGGTTCTTGTCCAGTTCTGGCATTTAGTTTTCAACAGACTAGTACATGTCCCTGTGCCTGGAAATTATTGATTTCCCCCTCCAGAATGGAGAAGCTGTCTTCATTAATTAATAGGGCTAGGCGTTCTGCTATTTTTCCACAGGTTTCATAACTTCACAAATAGCGACTAAAACATTTTTTAAATCATCCACTGATTGGTCCCAGCTATAACATTGTTGTTTTGTTAGATAAAATCCTTCTTTACATCCCCAAAAAGTCTGTTTAGTTGGTGCCATCAATTTGAGTAATCCAATCGTTCAACATACAGAGAAAGAAATCCGAAAATCTACTGCTAAACTTTGTTTCAACAAGTCAAAATATGTTTCTATTGACTCCTCAGATACCCTAAAATGTAATCAAACTATAATATTTCTTTCGGAAAGAAGTATGTTCAATAGGAAACCGATTTTAGCAGGTGCATTGTGTCTTCATTGTGCGCCCAAACACGCATTTCTAAGACTGTGTCCTTCTACTAAAACTCATATTTCTGGACTGTTCTGCTTTTTCTCGACTGTTCTGCTGTGGGTGTCGAGACTTTGTTCAGGGTCTGTGGTGGGCTGTTCTGCTGGCTTCTCTGTGGGAGCGGCCAGCACTCTAATGGGTTGTTCTCTGTCACACGTCACCTTTCTCACCTTCTACTCCAGCACTCTCACCTTCTCCTCTAGTGCTCTGTTCTTCTCCTTCTTCTGAGCCTTCTTCCGCTTCTACTCTTTCTCCTGTTGAAGTTGTCTCACCACAGTCCAGAGTGCAGACATGTCTCTCTCCACCTCCAACTCTTCGGGTCTGGTTGGGTGGATGTTGTTGAGCTGGACTGTTGTCTGTGTCTGTGCTGACTGGAGTGTGTTCATCTGCTGTTCCAGCTCCACTTGCCTTACCTACAGCTGGGTGAATGTATCCTTTATTTCACAAGGTAATAGTACTCTGTGCTGGGAGGTTGACCTTCCGCTTAGGGTTGCTTATCTGTGGGGTTGATTAATGAAGAGGTCTGGTCTGACAGGCTTGGGGTGTGCTTATCTTTCTCAAGAGAGAGCTTTTCCTTCTGTGCTCCCTACTTGATTCTGTGAAAGTCCATCTGAAACGGTTTGGGAGTGCCCTGTACCAATACTGTTCCAGAATTGTACAGGTTGACATTGGCTGGCTCAAAGTCTTCGTTGTCTAGTATTCTGAGTTTCCACCCATCGCTAACACCTCCCTTCTTGACAGAGGGGTAGTTTATAAATACTGTATAGCACTGTGCCATCAAGGGGATGGTTTGTGTATAAGATTAAGTTGCTTAATTTTCCTTGTTTGTAACAGTCAGCAAAATAATTGTCCATTTGGAGCCCTTCAGTACCTTCTCATTTTCTACATCCAGGGGGTACTGTATTGTAATGAGGGAGGGGATTCAAAGGCCTCTGCATTTGAGGGGGGTTGTGAAGACATTGTTGGGCTCAAGAGTTCTCACATCTCACTTCACACTTTAGTGCTAATTGAAGTTGCAGCCGTATTTGTTCTGTCCTAGCAAGCTTGGTAACATTTGCATAGCATTCAGTCCTTATACAGTAAAATAGATTATTGTAATTTATTTTTCTTCTTGGCTTTAAAAATAGCTTCAGACTAAACACTACTTACTCAGTTCCAGGTTGGATGGTATTTTCAGGTTTCTGTTGTGCTTATTTTGCTGTTCCAGAGCATTTGCTGTCACGGATATATCTACCCATTCACATTCACTTGTAAATAAATACTCACCTTCTTCCTACTCTCCTTGTCCTGGTCTGCTTCTGGGTTCAATTTTGAAAGAACGTGACATTTGCTGTATAGTTCTTGGGAGTTAACAAAAAAAACTGAGCAAACTAGAAAGCTATTTGGCCCTAAACAGAGAGTCCACCATTTTGATAAACTCCCATATCTATTAGGTGAAATACCACAGTGCGCCATCACAGCAGTAAGATTTGTTGCCACAAGAAAATGACTACCAGTAAAGAACATATATGTTATGGCTTTATACCCCCCTGCTATATTATGGATAAAGAGTTACCTGTCTAACAGAACATACAGGGTTTTTATTAATGGAAACATCTCCAACATAATCCAGGTATAATCAAAAATTCCCCATGGCAGCTGTTTAGGACCCTTACATTTTTCAATCTTTACTAACGACATGCCACTGGCTTTGAATATGTCTTTGTATGCGTATGACTCGACACTACAGCAACTGAAATGACTGCAACTCTGAACAAAGAGCTGCAGTTAGTGTGAGAATGGGTCGCAAGATGGGTGTCAAGGAATAAGTTAGTCCTAAATATTTAAAAAAACGAAAAACATTGTATTTGGGAAAAAATAATTCACTAATCCTAAACTGATCCTAAACCTCCACTAATCCTAAACCTCAATTAAACATTGTAATGAATAATGTGGAAATTGAGCAGGTGACAAAACTGATTAGAATAAACGTGGATTGTAAACTGTCATGGTCAAAACATATTGATAGTCTATCCATAATATAGAGCTGCTCTGCCTTCTTAACAGCACTATCAACAAGGCAGGTCCTACAGGCCCTAGTGTTGTCGCACCTGGACCATTGTTCAGTCGTGTGGTCAGGTGCCACACAGAGGGATTTACAATTACAATTTACTCAGAACAAGGCAGCACGGCTGGTCCTTAAAGGTACATGTGGCGCAAACATTAATACTATGTATGTCAATCTCTCATGGCTCAAATTGGGGGAGAGATTGACTTCCATCACTACTTGTTTTAGTAATATGTTTTGACAAGCTGAATGCACCGAGCTGTCTGTTTAAACTACTAGCACACAGCTAAGACACCCAAGCATACCTCACAAGAAATGCCACCAGAGGTCTCTTCACAATCCCAAACAGATTATGGGAGTTGCACCGTACTACAAAGAACCATGATTACATGGAAATCTATTTCACATCAGACAACTGATGCAATCAGTAGAATCAGATTTAAAGAACAGATACAAATACACCTTATGGAACAGTGGGCACTGTGATGCGACACACACTGAATGTGTTGTGAGATCTCTTGTGAAAGTATTGTAATGTTTAAAAAAATGTAAAAATGTAGATGTAGAGAGAGAGAGAGAGGGAGAGAGAGAGAGAGAGAACAAACAAACTCTGGTTAGTCACCCTGAAGGTTTAGGCTCAAGACTGAGGAGTGAAATCTCCACAGGTGTCCTCAAGGTCAGACTGCGGAGCACAAGCACCACCTCACAGCTTTCTCACCTCTCTCCCCCTCTCTTTCTAAATATCCTTACATCGTTCCGGAGGATTCTCTGATTCAACCCCCTCCCTTACCAGTTACTCAAGTTAATGCTACTTCCATAGCATGTTGCGCTACGTATATGCAAAACAGCCATTCTGTTTAATAGCGTTAGCTGCCAAAACACGTGTCTTAAACGAGAAGTGTCGCAAACGCCGCTAGCTTACCTCTAGCTTACTGTTAGCTCCTAATTAGTCTGTTAACATTAATAGACACCAGAAGTAATTTAGTCCAGTTGCTCTGTGCAACCATGCTAACCCCAACACTAATATGGTTTGATCCCTCATTACGGACTGGTTGTTACAGCCTCCTCTGGCTCCTCCCTCCCCTGATCCCCACATCACACTATCGACCCGGGCCCCTGTCAATCAATATTTCCTCCTCTGTTATGCAGGTGAAGGAGGACCCAAACGCGACTTAACAGAAACAGAGTTTATTAATGCTCAAAACCGAATAACTGAAATCCTCTAGATAGTAGAGGGGAAAACAACTGGAGAAGCGGCCACAGACTGCAGGTCGCTTCGGGTAGGCGCAGGCCGTAGTCAACTGAGACACCTGCTCACACGCAGCGTCTGAAGAAGGCACAAAACACGACAGGACAGGGTGATACACAATCACGGCAAAAAACACGACAGGACAGGGCGAAACGCAATTACAGCATGGAATACAAAACAAGGAACCGATGGAACAGGAACGGATCACAAAGGAATAAATAGGGAGTCTAATCAGGGGAAAGGATCGGGAACAGGTGTGGGAAGGCTAAATGATGATTAGGGGAATAGGAACAGCTGGGAGCAGGAACGGAACGACAGAGAGAAGAGAGAGCGAGAGAGTGAAAGGGGAGGGGAGAGAGAGGGATAGAACCAAACAAGACCAGCAGAGGGAAACGAATAGCATGGGGAGCACAGGGACAAGACATGACAATAAATGACAAACATGACAGTACCCCCCACTCACCGAGCGCCTCCTGGCGCACTCGAGGAGGAATCCTGGCGGCAACGGAGGAAATCATCGATGAGCGAACGGTCCAGCACGTCCCGAGACGGAACCCAACTCCTCTCCTCAGGACCGTAACCCTCCCAATCCACTAGGTATTGGTGACCCCGTCCCCGAGAACGCATGTCCATAATTTTATGTACCTTGTAAATAGGTGCGCTCTCGACAAGGACGGGAGGGGGAGGGAAGACGAACGGGGGTGCGAAGAAAGGGCTTAACACAGGAGACATGGAAGACAGGATGGACGCGACGAAGATGTCGCGGAAGAAGCAGTCGCACAGCGACAGGATTGACGACCTGGGAGACACGGAACGGACCAATGAACCGCGGAGTCAACTTACGAGAAGCTGTCGTAAGAGGAAGGTTGCGAGTGGAAAGCCACACTCTCTGGCCGCAACAATACCTTGGACTCTTAATCCTGCGTTTATTGGCGGCTCTCACCGTCTGTGCCCTGTAACGGCAAAGTGCAGACCTCACCCTCCTCCAGGTGCGCTCACAACGTTGGACAAACGCTTGAGCGGAGGGAACGCTGGACTCGGCAAGCTGGGATGAGAACAGAGGAGGCTGGTAACCCAGACTACTCTGAAACGGAGATAACCCGGTAGCAGACGAAGGAAGCGAATTGTGAGCGTATTCTGCCCAGGGGAGCTGTTCTGCCCAAGACGCAGGGTTCCTGAAAGAAAGGCTGCGTAGTATGCGACCAATCGTCTGATTGGCCCTCTCTGCTTGACCGTTAGACTGGGGATGAAACCCGGAAGAGAGACTGACGGACGCACCAATCAAACGACAGAACTCCCTCCAAAACTGTGACGTGAATTGCGGACCTCTGTCTGAAACGGCGTCTAACGGGAGGCCATGAATTCTGAATACATTCTCAATAATGATTTGTGCCGTCTCCTTAGCGGAAGGAAGTTTAGCGAGGGAATGAAATGTGCCGCCTTAGAGAACCTATCGACAACCGTCAGAATCACAGTCTTCCCCGCAGACAAAGGCAGACCGGTAATGAAGTCTAAGGCAATGTGAGACCATGGTCGAGAAGGAATGGGGAGCGGTCTGAGACGACCGGCAGGAGGAGAGTTACCCGACTTAGTCTGCGCGCAGTCCGAACAGGCAGCCACGAAACGGCGCGTGTCACGCTCCTGAGTCGGCCACCAAAAGCGCTGGCGAATAGACGCAAGAGTGCCTCGAACACCGGGATGACCCGCTAACTTGGCAGAGTGAGCCCACTGAAGAACAGCCAGACGAGTGGAAACAGGAACGAAAAGGAGGTTACTAGGACAAGCGCGCGGCGACGCAGTGTGCGTGAGTGCTTGCTTAACCTGTCTTTCAATTCCCCAGACTGTTAACCCGACAACACGCCCATAAGGAAGAATCCCCTCGGGATCAGTAGAAGCCACAGAAGAACTAAACAGACGGGATAAGGCATCAGGCTTGGTGTTCTTGCTACCCGGACGGTAAGAAATCACAAACTCGAAACGAGCGAAAAACAACGCCCAACGAGCTTGACGGGCATTAAGTCGTTTGGCAGAACGGATGTACTCAAGGTTCTTATGGTCTGTCCAAACGACAAAAGGAACGGTCGCCCCCTCCAACCACTGTCGCCATTCGCCTAGGGCTAAGCGGATGGCGAGCAGTTCACGGTTACCCACATCATAGTTGCGCTCAGATGGCGACAGGCGATGAGAAAAATAAGCGCAAGGATGAACCTTATCGTCAGACTGGGAGCGCTGGGATAGAATGGCTCCCACGCCTACCTCTGAAGCGTCAACCTCGACAATGAATTGTCTAGTGACGTCAGGAGTAACGAGGATAGGAGCGGACGTAAAACGTTCTTTTAGAAGATCAAAAGCTCCCTGGGCGGAACCGGACCACTTAAAACACGTCTTGACAGAAGTAAGAGCTGTGAGAGGGGCAGCAACTTGACCGAAATTACGAATGAAACGCCGATAGAAATTAGCGAAACCTAAGAAGCGCTGCAACTCGACACGTGACCTTGGAACGGGCCAATCACTGACAGCTTGGACCTTAGCGGAATCCATCTGAATGCCTTCAGCGGAAATAACGGAACCGAGAAAAGTAACGGAGGAGACATGAAAAGAGCACTTCTCAGCCTTTACGTAGAGACAATTTTCTAAAAGGCGCTGTAGAACACGTCGAACGTGCTGAACATGAATCTCGAGTGACGGAGAAAAAATCAGGATATCGTCAAGATAGACAAAAACAAAAATGTTCAGCATGTCTCTCAGAACATCATTAACTAATGCCTGAAAAACAGCTGGCGCATTGGCGAGACCGAACGGCAGAACCCGGTACTCAAAATGCCCTAACGGAGTATTAAACGCCGTTTTCCACTCGTCCCCCTCTCTGATGCGCACGAGATGGTAAGCGTTACGAAGGTCCAACTTAGTAAAGCACCTGGCTCCCTGCAGAATCTCGAAGGCTGATGACATAAGGGGAAGCGGATAACGATTCTTAACCGTTATGTCATTCAGCCCTCGATAATCCACGCAGGGGCGCAGAGTACCGTCCTTCTTCTTAACAAAAAGAACCCCGCCCCGGCCGGAGAGGAAGAAGGCACTATGGTACCGGCGTCAAGAGACACAGACAAATAATCCTCGAGAGCCTTACGTTCGGGAGCCGACAGAGAGTATAGTCTACCTCGAGGAGGAGTGGTCCCTGGAAGGAGATCAATACTACAATCATACGACCGGTGAGGAGGAAGGGAGTTGGCTCGGGACCGACTGAAGACCGTGCGCAGATCATGATATTCCTCCGGCACTCCTGTCAAATCGCCAGGTTCCTCCTGAGAAGTAGGGACAGAAGAAATGGGAGGGATGGCAGACATTAAACACTTCACATGACAAGAAACGTTCCAGGATAGGATAGAATTACTAGACCAATTAATAGAAGGATTATGACATACAAGCCAGGGGTGACCCAAAACAACAGGTGTAAACGGTGAACGGAAAATCAAAAAAGACATAGTCTCACTGTGGTTACCAGATACTGTGAGAGTTAAAGGTAGTGTCTCAAATTTGATACTGGGAAGATGACTACCATCTAAGGCAAACATGGGCGTAGGCCTGTCTAACGGTCTGAAAGGAATGTTATGTTTCCGAGCCCATGCTTCGTCCATGAAACAACCCTCAGCCCCAGAGTCAATCAAAGCACTGCATGTAGCACCCGAACCGGTCCAGCGTAGATGGACCGACATAGTAGTACAAGATCTAGATGAAGGGACCTGAGTAGTAGCGCTCACCAGTAGCCCTCCGCTTACTGATGGGCTCTGGCCTCTTACTGGACATGAAATAACAAAATGTCCAGCAACTCCGCAATAGAGGCACAGGCGGTTGGTGATCCTCTGTTCCCTCTCCTTATTCGAGATGCGAATCCCTCCCAGCTGCATGGGCTCAGTCTCAAAGCCAGAGGGAGATGGTTGCGATGCGGAGCAGGGAAACACCGTTGATGCGAGCTCTCTTCCACGAGCCCGGTGACGAAGATCTACCCGTCGTTCTATGCGGATGGCGAGAGCAATCAAGGAGTCCACATCTGAAGGAACCTCCCGGGAGAGAATCTCATCCTTAACCACTGCGTGGAGTCCCTCCAGAAAACGAGCGAGCAGCGCCGGCTCGTTCCACTCACTAGAGGCAGCAAGAGTGCGAAACTCAATGGAATAATCCGTTATGGACCGTTCACCTTGGCATAAGGAAGCCAGGGCCCTAGAAGCCTCCTCACCAAAAACTGAACGGTCAAAAACCCGAATCATCTCCTCCTTAAAGTTCTGGAATCTGTTAGAGCAATCAGCCCTTGCCTCCCAGATAGCTGTGCCCCATTCTCGAGCCCGGCCAGTAAGGAGTGAAATGACGAAAGCAACCCGAGCTCTCTCTCTAGAGTATGTGTGGGGTTGGAGAGAGAACACAATCTCACACTGCGTGAGAAAGGAGCGGCACTCAGTGGGCTGCCCGGAGTAGCAAGGTGGGTTATTAACCCTGGGTTCAGGAGGCTCGGCAGGCCAGGGAGTAACAGGTGGCACGAGACGTAGACTCTGGAACTGTCCAGAGAGGTCGGAAACCTGAGCGGCCAGGTTCTCCACGGCATGACGAGCAGCAGACAATTCCTGCTCGTGTCTGCCGAGCATGGCTCCTTGGATCTCGACGGCAGTGTAACGAGCGTCTGAAGTCGCTGGGTCCATTCTTTGATCGGTTCCTTCTGTTATGCAGGTGAAGGAGGACCCAAACGCGACTTAACAGAAACAGAGTTTATTAATGCTCAAAACCGAATAACTGAAATCCTCTAGATAGTAGAGGGGAAAACAACTGGAGAAGCGGCCACAGACTGCAGGTCGCCGGGTAGGCGCAGGCCGTAGTCAACTGAGACACCTGCTCACACGCAGCGTCTGAAGAAGGCACAAAACACGACAGGACAGGGTGATACACAATCACGGCAAAAAACACGACAGGACAGGGCGAAACGCAATTACAGCATGGAATACAAAACAAGGAACCGATGGAACAGGAACGGATCACAAAGGAATAAATAGGGAGTCTAATCAGGGGAAAGGATCGGGAACAGGTGTGGGAAGGCTAAATGATGATTAGGGGAATAGGAACAGCTGGGAGCAGGAACGGAACGACAGAGAGAAGAGAGAGCGAGAGAGTGAAAGGGGGAGGGGGAGAGAGAGGGATAGAACCAAACAAGACCAGCAGAGGGAAACGAATAGCATGGGGAGCACAGGGACAAGACATGACAATAAATGACAAACATGACATCCTCTCCCTCCCTCATTCACTCCCTCCCTCCTCCTGGCCCTCTGTCGACCTCTCTTTAGTTTCTTACAGTACCTGCTCTGAATGTCTCCCTGCTGCCTTTGCTACAGTAAATTATATAATAATGGTGTAACAGTGAATATGGAATAACAAAAATGCTGTTTCCTGACGATGAATTTTATTAATTATTATTGAAAATATATCAAGAGGAGTGGAGTTATTATTTTCAACCATATTAGAGGCGGAGGTCCAAGGTCCCTTTCCTCGTACCTGCTTCTCCATTGAATTGAGAATCAACTGCATCCAAAAATCACAAGAACATGTAGAAAAACAGTTGTGAATGAAGCACAGAAACACAGTGGACACAGAAACACAGCAGTCAACAGGGTTATTCTATACTGTTCATTGACTACAGCTCAGCTTTCAACACCATAGTACCCTCCAAGCTCATCATCAAGCTGGAGGCACTGGGCCTCAACCCCACCTTGTGCAGTTAGGTCCTGACTTTTCTCTGGGGCCGCCACCTGGTGGTGAAGGTAGGAAACAGCATCTCCACCTCGCTGACACTCAACACTGGGGCCCCTCAAGGGTGCATGCTCAGCTCCCTCCTGTACTCCCTGTTCACCCATGACTGCGTGGCCATGCACACCTCCAACTCAATCATCAAGTTTGTAGATGACACAACAGTAGTGGGCTTGATTACCAACAACGACGAGACTCGGAGTGTGGTGTCAGGAAAACATCCTCTCACGCAACGTAAATAAAACAAAGGAGATGATCGTGGACTTCAGGAAACAGCAGAGGGAGCAGCCCCCTATCCACAACGAAGGGACAGTAGTGGAGAAAGTGGAAAGTTTAAGGTCCTAGGCATACACATCAACGACAAACTGAAATTGTCCACCCACACAGATTGTGTGGTGAAGTTGGCGCAACAACACCTCTTCAACATCAGGAAGCTGAAGAAATTTGTCTTGTCACCCGAAACCCTGAGAAACTTTTACAGATCCACAAATGAGAGCATCCTGTCGGGCTGTATCACTGCCTGGTACGGCAACTGCTTGTCCCTCAACCACAAGGCTCTGCAGAGCATTTCGCGGTCTGCACAATACATCACTGGGGTCAAACTACCTGCCTTCCATGACAGCTATAGCACCCGATGTCACAGGAAGGCAAAAAAGATAATCAAAGACAACAACCACCTGAGACACTGACTGTTCACACTGCTACCATCCAGACAGCGAAGTCAGTACAGGTGAATCAAAGCTCGGACCGAGAAACTGAAGAACAGCTTCTACCTCAATGCCAACAGACTGCTAAACAGCAATCACTAACTCAGAGAGGCTGCTGTCTACATGGAGACCCAATCACTGGCCACTTTGGATCACTAGTCACTTTAAACAATGCCACTTTAAATAATGCCACTTTAATAATGTTTCCATACATTGCTCATATCATAGGTATATACTGTATTTTATACCATCTATTGCACTTTGCCTATGCCGCTCGCTTAGCCATATATTTATATGTACATATTCTCACTCACCCCGTTAGATTTGTGTGTATTAAGTAGTTCTTGGGGAATTGTTAGATTACATGTTAGATATTACTGCGCTATCGGAACCAGAAGCACAAGCATTTCTCTACACTCGCATTAACATCTGCTAACCATGTGTATGTGACAAATAACATTTGATTTGAGTGTGCAAAAATGGTCCTCTTCTCTTTCCAGTTCCAGGCAGACCTTGGTCCCTTTCTTTCTCCAGATGATGTGTGTCTGGCTGGCCTGTTTGTCATCTTTCCCTCTCTCTTCCTCCTCTCCCCTTTAGCTCGCTGTCTCTCTCTTTCTCCATTTCTTGCTTTCTCTCTCTCTCACACTCTCTCTCTATCTTGCTCTCTCTCTCTTGCTCTCTCTCTCTTTCTCGCTCTTTTTCTCTCCTTCTTATCCCCTCTGTCTGGGCAGATCTCCTTTCCTTCCCCACTCTATTGTGTCTATTGATCTCCAACTGAGGTCAATAGCTTTTTAAAGCATCAAGATCGAAACTCCAAACTATCCTGCTCTATACTCCCTTGCGTTCCCTCCCTCCCCTAATCCCTCTCTGTCTCGCTCCTCTTTTCTCCGCAGCATTGATCCGCAGGTTCAGGGAGTGCTTTCCCACTAGAGTAATTTGTAGCCCAAGGTCTCCAGGTTATGTTCCTTTATATCTAACTTTTGGATCGCAGACAGGAAGCGCTAAGTATATAAATGGTTAACTGTAAAGAAAAAGGGGTTAATTTACTGGAGCTATTTACAGAGCCAGAGCTCAGATCATAACTTTAAGGTAATATAATCACTTTTAACTCAGTATTAACTGGATGCTACTAGATAGAAATGAAATGTTATGACAAGTCATCAGGGCAGAACAAAATCGTTTTGAAGACTTAAAAAAACAATTAGGCCATGAGGTTGTTACATGCTTCTAAAGATGGGTTTGTTTTTGCCTCTGAAATACCAGAGCTAAACAGGCATTGTGATCAGCTCCCCTATTGTTGACGATGTGTAACTTCAGCCTTGCACAGAGAAGAGAGTTGCAGTACCACAATTACCCTGATTGTCGACATGAAAGTCCCTTTTTCCTGTTTGACCTTCTCAAACTAAGAGTTTGTGTGGGAAAATGAATATACCAGACACTACCTCACTGTAGGACAGAAAGTAGTGAAATATAATAGACCAAAGGAAAGAGATGTCCCTTTGGTGTAGTGGAGTCTGCCTCCCTGACCAAAGCCCCAGGCATTGTGTTTCATTCCAGTGTCAAACACATGAAGGGATTTTGACCTTTTATTAATCATCTCGGAGAGTCCAGATGGTGTCCCTGCTTTCTCTGCATTTCTCCTTTTATGGTCATTTCCTTGTGTGATATCCCCCTTCTTTGGTAGCAGACATTTTACTCTCTGCAGCCAGACTCAGAGAGCATGACGACTTACGAAGTGTTAGTGTCCTATCGTTACGTTGACATTATTACTCCATCCTGCTTAGGTATGGTATTGAATATGATGTGTTAGGCTGTCCCCACATGGGACGGAGTAGGTACTGCAGCTCCATGGGGCGTACAGTGAACTCAAGGTCATAGGGAGGGTGTGGGTGGGCTGTTGACTGGTGGATGTGTACATAACACCTGCACTGCTGATGTTGCTGCTTTCATCTCTTTAGGGCTAGGGTCTGCTTCAGTAACACACTCTGGAATAGATAGGGAGAGCTGTAATTTCTATTTTCAAAATACTCTTCAATCACATTTCTTTATAATGGTTCACAATTTTGTGGCCCCCTTTCACCCTACATTGATATCAGAAGTCTGATGGCACTATGGTGTGATAAGAGAGTGTGCTAAATGAACTAAATATACATGTAAAGTACCGGTCAAAAGTTTTAGAATGCATACTCATTCAAGGGTTTTTCTTTATTTTTACTATTTTCTACATTGTGGAACAATAGTTAAGACATCAAAACTATGAAATAATGCATATGAAATCACAAATCAAAATATATTTAATATTTGAAATTCTTCAAATTGCCACCCTTTGCCTTAATGACAGCTTTGCACACTCATGGCATTTTCTCAACCAGCTTCAGCTGGAATGCTTTTTCAGCAGTCTTGAAGGAATTCCCACATAATCTGAGCACTTGTTGGCTGCTTTTTCTTCACTCTGCGGTCGGACTCATCCCAAACCCTCTCAATTTGGTTGAGATCAGGGGATTGTGGAGGTTTGGTAAAATAGCCGTTACACAGCCTGGAGGTGTGTTGGGTCATTATTCTGTTGACAAACAAATGATAGTCCCACTAAGCCCAAACCAGAAGGATTGACATATCGCTGCAGAATGCTGTGGTAGCCATGCTGGTAAAGTGTGCCTTGAACTCTAAATAAATCAGTGACACTGTCACCAGCAAAGCACCCCCACCCCATAACACCTCCTCCTTCTCCTCCATGCTTTACGGTGGGAAATACACATGTGGAGATCATCAGTTCACCCACACCGCGTTTCACAAAGACACAGCGGTTGGATCCAAAACTTTCCAATTCGGACTCCAGACCAAAGGACACATTTCCACCGGTCTAACGTCCATTGCTCATGTTTCTTGGCCCAAACAAGTGTCTTCTTATTATGAGTGTCCTTTAGTAGTGGTTTATTTGCAGTAATTCGTGCATGAAGGCCTGAGTCATACAGTCTCCTCTGAATGGTTGATGTTGAGATGTGTCTGTCACTTGAACTCTGTGAATCAAATCAAATCAAATCAAATGTATTTATATAGCCCTTCGTACATCAGCTGATATCTCAAAGTGCTGTACAGAAACCCAGCCTAAAACCCCAAACAGCAAGCAATGCAGGTGTAGAAGCACGGTGGCTAGGAAAAACTCCCTAGAAAGGCCAAAACCTAGGAAGAAACCTAGAGAGGAACCAGGCTATGTGGGGTGGCCAGTCCTCTTCTGGCTGTGCCGGGTGGAGATTATAACAGAACATGGCCAAGATGTTCAAATGTTCATAAATGACCAGCATGGTCGAATAATAATTAGGCAGAACAGTTGAAACTGGAGCAGCAGCACAGTCAGGTGGACTGGGGACAGCAAGGAGTCATCATGTCAGGTCGTCCTTGGGCTCAGGTCCTCCGAGAGAGAGAAAGAAAGAGAGAATTAGAGAGAGCATATGTGGGGTAGCCAGTCCTCTTCTGGCTGTGCTGGGTGGAGATTATAACAGAACATGGCCAAGATGTTCAAATGTTCATAAATGACCAGCATAGTCAAATAATAGCACCTGGCATGGCCAGGTGGACTGGGGACAGCAAGGAGTCATCATGTCAGGTAGTCCTGGGGCATGGTCCTAGGGCTCAGGTCCTCCGAGAGAGAGAAACAAAGAAAGAAGGAGAGAATTAGAGAACGCACACTTAGATTCACACAGGACACCGAATAGGACAGGAGAAGTACTCCAGATATAACAAACTGACCCTAGCCCCCCGACACAAACTACTGCAGCATAAATACTGGAGGCTGAGACAGGAGGGGTCAGGAGACACTTTGGCCCCATCCGAGGACACCCCCGGACAGGGCCAAACATGAAGGATATAACCCCACCCACTTTTCCAAAGCACAGCCCCCACACCACTAGAGGGATGTCTTCAACCACATTTATTTGGGCTGCAATTTCTGTGGCTGATAATGAACTTATCCTCTAGAGCAGAGGTAACTCTGTGTCTTCCTTTCTGTGGCGGTCCTCATGAGAGACAGTTTCATCATAGCGCTTGATGGTTTTTGCGACTGCACTTGAAGAAACTATCAAAGTCCTTGAAATGTTCTGTATTGACAGACCTTCATCTCTTAAAGTAATGATGAACTGTCATTTCTCTTTGCTTATTTGAGCTGTTCTTGCCATAATATGTTCTTTGTCATTTAACAAATAGGGGTAACTTCTGTATACCACCCCTACCTTGTCACATCACAACTGATTGGCTCAAACGCATTAAGAAGGAAAGACATTCCACAAATAAACTTTTAAGAAGACACACCTGCTATTGAAATGCATTCCACATGACTACCTCATGAAGCTGGTTGAGAGAATGCCAAGAGTGTGCAAATCTGTCATCAAGGCAAAGGGTGACTAATTGACAAAACTCAAATGTAAAATTGATTTTGATTTGTTTAACACTTTTTTGGTTGCTACATGATTCCATGTGTTATTTCCTGGTTTTGCTGTCTTCACTATTATTCTACAATTTATAAAATAATAAAAATAAAGACAAACATTTGAATGAGTAGTTGTTCTTGAACTTTTGACCGGTAGTGTATATGTGAAAATGAACAGTTGCAAAGCATGCTGAGTTTAGTTCTATTGAGCGCCACCCCTGAAACAAGGCCAATAATAATACCCAGTGTGCTTTGCAATTCATTTTGGTCAGTTAATGTTCATTTAGCAGCAGGGCCATGTTCAGACCTTTTGGGGCGGGGCGCATGTGAATTTAAAAATTATGGCAACCCCCCCAAAAAAATGTATGCATCCGCACTCACAGACTAGCTGAGCAATTATTAGAAGAAGAGGCAAAGCAGACCAATCTGATGAGGAAAGTACTCAGCTCTTATAAACAATGACCAACACATTTCCAGTCAACATAAAAGATTGTAAGAAATATTGTAGCCGACTATATTCAACCTAACTCCATTTGTTCAGTCCTATCAAGTTATCCCAGTGGTTTAAAAATATATATATATTTTTTTTTTACCCCCCTTTTTCTCCAGAATTATGTTCTTGTCTGATCGCTGCAGCTCCCCAACGGGCTCGGGAGAGGCAAAGCTCGAGTCATGCACATGTGCACATGCGAACATGCACCCACAATTGCCGAGCAAATGTAGCCTTTCGTTACAGCCATAAACAGTGATGAGTTTTCAACACTCAAGATAAGCTACAGAAATAAACTGCGTTTTACACCTGCATTTACAGCTGAAAGTAATTCATGTTAGCAACCAATATCTGCTAGGGATGGATACATCATGTCACTTATCTGGAGTCCAGAGCGAGCAAAATGATACAGCCTAGGCTACTTGGAGGTTGCAGGATCAGATGGAAAGCATGTTCTGTTTGTGCCAGGCAAAACTGGAGGATATTAAACAAGTTCTTTCTGGTCACTAATCTGGATATGTGTGCCAGCCAATGATAATGACTGGTCATTGGTCAACAATCAAGAAGCACATCTTTTTGGTTCTGAAACATAGTTAAGAATTTAACAACGACTTGTGGAAAGTGGGCTCAGAACAGCGACGGCAAAAAATAAAGGAAATGATACCACCACTGAAAAAGGCACTTTGGAGACAGTAAGGAGCATGTACTCGACACAGGTAGAGCCCTATCTATGCAAGTGCCTGTTTAGCCAGAGTGACTTCAGTGTATTCAACTAAGGTAGATGAACAACATATCACAGCTATATCAAGTAAAATGCATCTTTGACCGTTTCTGAGAATGTTGTTGCTGTGTGTTGTTGCGCTACTTGCAAATATACAGTATTTCAGAGTATTAAAATACAAAATGCATGTATTTTCATGAATTCATTTCAAAATGCATGTATTTCAATGAGTGCATTTCAAAATACATGTATTTAAATCAATGCATTTCAAAATAAATGTATCTTTTTGTACATTTTTAAATCAAATCAAACTTTATTTGTCACATGCATCGAATACAATTGTAGACCTTACCGTGTAATGCTTACTTACAAGCCCTTAACCAACAGTGCAGTTCAAGAAGAGTTAAGAAAATATTTTCCAAAGTAAAAAAAGAAAATAAACATTTATAAAATAACAATAAAGAGGTAATATACAGGAGGTACTAGTACAGAGTCAGTGTGCGGGGGTACAGGTTAGTTGAGATCATTTAATACGTAGGGGTGAAGTGACTATGCATAGATAAAAAACAGAGAGTAGCAGCAGTGAACAAAACAAGTGTGGGGGAGGGGTCAATGAAAAAGTCTGGTGTATTGTAGGTACTCCAGTAATGGGGGTATTGTAGGTAGGTACCAGTAATGGGGGTATTGTAGGTACTCCAGTAATGGGGGTATTGTAGGTACTCCAGTAATGGGGGTATTGTAGGTACTCCAGTAATGGGGGTATTGTAGGTACTCCAGTAATGGGGGTATTGTAGGTACACCAGTAATGGGGGTATTGTAGGTACACCAGTAATGGGGGTATTGTAGGTCCAGTAATGGGGGTATTGTAGGTACACCAGTAATGGGGGTATTGTAGGTACTCCAGTAATGGGGGTATTGTAGGTACTCCAGTAATGGGGGTATTGTAGGTACTCCAGTAATGGGGGTATTGTAGGTACTCCAGTAATGGGGTTATTGTAGGTACACCAGTCATGTGGGGGTATTGTAGGTACTCCAGTAATGGGGGTATTGTAGGTACACCAGTAATGGGGGGTATTGTAGGTACTCCAGTCATTGGGGGGTATTGTAGATACACTAGTCATGTGGGGGTATTGTAGGTACACCAGTAATGGGGGGTATTGTAGGTACTCCAGTAATGGGGGGTATTGTAGATACACCAGTCATGTGTGGGTATTGTAGGTACTCCAGTAATGGGGGGTATTGTAGGTACTCCAGTAATGGGGGTATTGTAGGTACTCCAGTAATGGGGGGTATTGTAGGTACTCCAGTAATGGGGGGTATTGTAGGTACACCAGTCATGTGGGGTATTGTAGGTACTCCAGTAATGGGGGGTATTGTAGGCACACCAGTCATGTGTGGGGTATTGTAGGTACTCCAGTAATGGGGGTATTGTAGGTACACCAGTCATGTGGGGGTATTGTAGGTACTCCAGTAATGGGGGTATTGTAGGTACACCAGTCATGTGTGGGGTATTGTAGGTACTCCAGTAATGGGGACATTGTAGATACACCAGTCATGTGTGGGGTGTTATAGGTACTCCAGTAATGGGGATATTGTAGATACACCAGTCATGTGGTGGTATTGTAGGTACACCAGTAATGGGGGGTATTGTAGGTACACCAGTAATGGGGGGTATTGTAGGTACTCCAGTCATTGTGGGGTATTGTAGGTACTCCAGTCATTGTGGGGTATTGTAGATACATTAGTCATGTGTGGGGTATTGTAGATACATTAGTCATGTGTGGGGTATTGTAGGTACTCCAGTAATGGGGGGTATTGTAGGTACTCCAGTCATGTGGGGTATTTAAGTTACTCCAGTCATGTGGGGTATTTAAGTTACTCCAGTCATGTGGGATATTTAAGTTACTCCAGTCATGTGGGGTATTTAAGTTACTCCAGTCATGGGGGTATTTAAGTTACTCCAGTCATGTGGGGGTATTTAAGTTACTCCAGTCATGTGGGTATTTAAGATACACCAGTCATGTGTGGGGTATTTAGGTTACTCCAGTCATGTGGGGTATTTAAGTTACTCCAGTCATGTGAGGGTATTTAAGTTACTCCAGTCATGTGGGGTATTTAAGTTACTCCAGTCATGTGGGGTATTTAAGTTACTCCAGTCATGTGGGGTATTTAAGTTACTCCAGTCATGTGGGGGTATTTAAGTTACTCCAGTCATGTGGGGTATTTAAGTTACTCCAGTCATGTGGGGTATTTAAGTTACTCCAGTCATGTGGGGGTATCGTGTGTTTAGACAAATAATGTCGCTAAAGGCTTACTTCATTTTGATTCATGTATGTATTGTGCGTGTTTCAACAATCTAATGTGTGTGTATCGCATGTGATCCAGATATCTAACATATGTGTGAAATATGTGTGTGTTTTGCAGGTACTTGATTCCCTCCCTGGACCGTTCCCATGCTGGCTTCTACCAATGTATCATCAGGAACCGTGTTGGAGCCTTACTACAGAGGAGGACTGAAGTTCAGGTTGCATGTAAGTGACTGTGTCTGGCAGTCAGTTCAGGAAGTCAACTAAATTGACAATTTAATAATCATATACTTTTCTATATTCTGAAAAGTAGAATATAATATTTGAAAGTTTGAAAATGTTTTATTCAAATCATTTCCTAAATTGACATGTTTTTGTATGTGTGTGCAAGAGGGTGGGCCTGTGTGCTTTCATGCAAGTGTGTGTGTGTGTGTGTGTGTGTGTGTGTGTGTGTGTGTGTGTGTGTGTGGTGTGTGTGTGTGTGTGTGTGTGTGTGTGTGTGTGTACACCAGTGTGTGTGTGTGTGTGTGACACACCAGTGTGTGTGTGTGTGTGTGTGTGACACACCAGTCATGTGTGTGTGTGTGTGTGCACGCTCATGAAACCAACTGGATTGCAGGAAGTGTGTGTGAGTATCCCCATGATGATACTCTGCCTGTCGAGTAAGCAGTGTTACAGAGTATCCAGAGAGGTTCCCTTTGCTAGGAGCTGTTGAAAAGTGTGCCAGCTGGGGAGAAAATATCTACCTGCATCTCATTGACTGAGCCTATGTCCCCCCGGACAGCTGTTCCACTCAACCCTCTCATTAGATGGATTATGTTGTGCTGTGGTTTTTATATGACTGCCACTTATTTTATTCCCTTATTTGACAACAACATCTGTTAATCTCATGTTGAGTTTTTTTTTAAATACATGAAAACAATTGTTTATCTAGTACTCCCTTCTCTAGTACTCTGTAGTATTCCCATCCCGAGTACGACCTAGTACTCTCATCCCTAGTACTCTCCTCCATAGTACTCCCTGGTACTATCCTCCCTAGACTCCCCTCCCTAGTACTCCCTAGTACTGGAGGAAATCAGTTGTACAACTGACTAGGTATCCCCCTTTCACTGTTTTCCCTTACTCTCATCCCTAGTACTCCCAAGTACTATCCTCCATAGTACTCCCCTAACCTAATACTCCCAAGTACTATCCTCCCTAGTGCTCCCTAGCACTGTCCTCCCAAGTACTTCCCTAACCTAGTACTCCCTAGTATTCTCCTCCTTAGTACTCCCCTTCTTATTATTTGAGTAATCTCCTCCCTAGTGCTATCTAGTACTCTCCTCACTAGTACTTCCCTCCCTAGTACTCTATTCCCAAGCCCCCCCTTCATATTATTCTCTCTTACTTTCCTCCCTAGTACTCCCTAGTAAACTCCTCCCTCATAATTCCTTGTACTCTCCTCCCTGGTACTCTCCTCCCTAGTACTCCCTAGTACTGTCTTACCTAGTTATCTCCTCCCTAGTACGCTCTGCCATAGTACTCCCCTCCCTAGTACTCCCTTCTATTTACTCAGTCATGTGAGGGTATTTACTATCCTATTTGTTACTCCCTCCCATGTACTCCCCTCCCTAGTAATCTCCTCCCTAGTTCTCCCCTCCCTAGTACTCCCCGCCCTACTTCTCCCCTCCATAGTACTCCCTAGAACTCTCCTCCCTTGTATCCCCTCCCTAGTAATCACTCACTATTATTCCAAACCCTAGTACTCCACTCCGTAGTACTTCCTAGTACCCCCCTCTCTAGTACTCCCCTCTCTAGTACTCCCTCATTAGTACTCCATGGTACTCCGCTCCCTAGTAATGTCCTCCCTAGTATTCCGTAATACCCCCTCCCTAATACTCCCCTCCCCAATACTCCCTAGATCTCTCCTCCCTTGTGGCCCTCCCTTGTACTCCCTCACTAGTATCCCCATCCATAGTACCCCCCTCCCTAATACTCCCCTCCCTAGTATTCCCTAGTACTCTCCTCCCTAGTGCTATCTAGTACTCTCCTCACTAGTGACCCCTAGTACTTCCCTCCCTAGTACTCTATTCCCTATTACTCGCCATCATATTATTCTCTATTACTTTCCTCCCTAGTACTCCCTAGTAAACTCCTCCCTCAAAATTCCTTGTACTCTGCTCCCTTGTTCTCTCCTCCCGAGTACTCCCTAGCACTGTCTTCCCTAGTTATCTCATCCCTAGTACTCTCTTCCATAGTACTACCCTCCCTTGTACTCCCCTCTCCAGTACTCCCTGGTACTATCCTCCCTAGTACTCCCTCACACTCTCCCCCCTAGTACTCCTGTAACCTAATACTCCCTAGTATTCTCCTCCTTAGTACTCTCCTCCATATTACTCCTGAGTAATCTCCTCCCTAGTGCTGTGTAGTACTCTAGTACTAGGTATCCCCTAGTACTTCCCTCCACAGTGATCTATTCCCTAGTACTACCCTCCATATTACTCTCTAGTACCTTCCTCCCTAGTACTCCCTAGTAATCTCCTCCCTCATAATTCCTAGTACCTTCCTCCCTGGTAACTCTTTTCCCTAGTACTCCCTAGCACTGTCTTACCTAGTTATCTCCTCCCTAGTACTCTCTGCCATAGTACTCCCCTCCCTAGTACTCCCTTCTCTTTGTACTCCCTAGTACTCTCCTCCCTAGTACTCCCTTGCATGTACTCCGCTCCCTAGTTCTCCCCTCCCTAGTACCCCCCGCCCTAGTACTCCCTAATACTCTCCGCCCTACTTCTCCCCTCCATAGTACTCCCTAGAACTCTCCTCCCTTGTATCCCCTCCCTAGTAATCCCTCACTAGTATTCCCAACCCTAGTACTCCACACCATAGTACTCCCTAGTATCCTCCTCTCTAGTATTCCCTTCTCTAGTACTCCCTCATTAGTACTCTGTGGTACTCCCCTCCCTAGTAATGTCCTCCCTAGTATTCCGTAATACCCTCCTCCCTAATACTCCCCTCCCTAGTATTCCCTAGATCTCTCCTCCCCAAGACTCTCCTCGCTGGTACTTCCCTCCCTAGTACTCCCTAGTACCCTCCTCCCTTGTGGCCTTCCCTTGTACTCCCTCACTAGTATCCCCATCCATAGTACTCCTCTCTCTATTACTCCCCTCCCAAATCATATTCTCCCTAGTACTCCTCAATACCCCCATTCCTGATACTCCCCTCCCTAGAATTCCCTAGTACACTCCTCCCCACTACTCTCCTCCCTAGTACTCCCCTCCCTGGTAATATCCTCCCTAGTACTCCCTTCCATAGTACTCCCCTCCATAGTGCTCCCTAGTAATTCCCTTCCCATTGTACTCTCCTCCCTAGTACTCCCCTCCCTGGTAATATCCTCTCTAGTATTCCCTAGTACTCCCTTCCCTAGTACTCCCTAGTTCTCTCCTCTATAGTAATCCCTTTGTACTCTCCTCCCTAGTACTCTCCTCCCTAGTACTGTCCTCACAATTTATCTCCTCCATTGTTATCCCCTCCCTAATATGCCCTAATTATCTCCTCCCTTGTACCCCAGTGCCTAGTACTCCCTCACTAGTATTTCCATCCCTAGTACTCCATAGTACCCTCCTCCCTTGTACTCCCCTCCCTTTTACTCCCTGGAACTCTCCTTCCTCGTGCTCCCCTCCCTAGTACTCCCTGGTACTCTCTTCACTTGTGCCCCATTCCCCAGTACTCGCTCACTAGTACTCCCCTCCTTAGTACTCCATTTTGTTTCCCTTCCCTTAGTACTCTTCTCTCCAGTACTTCCCTCACTAGAACTCTCTATTACTCCCCTCCCTAGTACTTTCCTACCTAGTTATCCCTAGTACTCTCATCCCAAGTACTCCAGAGTACTCCTTTCCCTAGTACTCCCTACTACTTTCTTTCCTATTTATCCCTTCCCTAGTATTCCCCTCCATAGTACTCTCCTCCCTTGTACCCTTCTCTAGTACTCCCTCACTAGTATCCCCGGTCCTTGTGACCCCTCCATAGTACTCCCCTCCCTAATGTTCCCGAGTACTCCCCTCCTGGTAATTTACTCCCTAGTATTCCCTAATACCTCCCTTCCCTTAATGCTCTCCTCTCTAGTACTGCCCGGCCTGTACTCTCCTCTATAGTAATCCTTAGTACCCTCCTCCCTAGTACTGTCTCCCCGAGTACTCCCACGTACTGCCTTCCCTAGTTATATCCTCCCTAGTTCTCTCCTCCATTGTAACGCCCCTAGTATGCCCGAGTTCTCTCCTCCTTTTTACACCCCTGCCTAGTACTCCTCCACTTGTATTCCTATCCCTAGTACTCCCCTCACTAGTACTCCCTGGTATTCTCCTTCCTCATACTCCCCTCCCTATTACTCCCTAGTACTCTCCTCACGTGTACCCCCTTCCCTTGTACTCCCTCACTAATATTGCCATCCCTAGTATTCCACACCCTAGTACTCCTTAGTACCTCCCTCCCCAGTTTTCCCTAGTACTCTCCTCCTTAGTTCTCCCTAATACAATCATCCCTAGTACTCCCCTCCCTAGTTACTCCCTAGTGCTCATCTCCCTAGTGTTTCCCTCCCTAGTACTGTCCTCCTGTGTACTCCCCTCTATATTACTCTCTAGTACTCTCCTCCCTAGTACTCTTTTCCCTCTACTCCCTAGTAACCCCTCCCTAGTACTCCCCTCTAGTAATGCCCTTTCCGCGTACTGCCATCTGTGGTACTCCCTTGTACTCCCCTCCCCAGTACTCCTCTCAATAGTAGTCCCTAGTACACCCCTCCCTAGTACTTTCTTATACTCCCTTGTATTCCCCTCCTTAGTAATCCCCGCCCTAATACACCCCTCCCTCTAACTCCCCTCCTAGTACAGTAAAAACTGTTGAGAAGCCTTTTTGTCCTAGACTTGGCCCTCCGGTACCGCTTGCCATGCGGTAGTAGAGAGAACAGTCTATGACTGGGGTGGCTGGGGTCTTTGACAATTTTTAGGGCCTTCCTCTGACACCGCCTGGTGTAGAGGTCCTGGCAGGCAGCTTAGCCCATGTGATGTACTGGGCCGTACGCACTACTACCTGGGGGCAGGATTCAGTTGCAGGGGGAGGTGATTAGCCCCTGGTTCTTTAGCTTAGTGATGAGCTTTGAGGGCACTTTGCTGTTGAATGCTGAGCAGTATTCAATGAATATGATCTTACATAGGTGTTCCATCTGTCCTGATGGTAAAGGGCTGTGTTGAGTGCAATATAGGATGCATCATCTGTGGATCTGTTGGGGGCGGTATTCAAATTGGAGTGGGTCTAGGGTTTCCTAGATAATGGTGTTGATGTGAGCCACGACCAGCCTTTCAAAGTACTTTATGGCTACAGACGTCAGTGCTACGGGTTGGTAGTGATTTTGGCAGCTTCCCTTCATGTTCATGGCCTCTAGGAAGAGGGAACGCAACACCCTGCTACAACTCAACTGCCCGTGGAGTGTAAGATGAATGGGACTGTAGGTGCAGGTAAGGATGACAAAGACAGAGAATTTACTGTTTACATGAAATGTATTCCTTCACACAGTAATTTGAGAAAAAGGGGCTGGACAAAACCAAAGCAAAGAGCTAAAGTTAAAGCGCCCCCTCTCCTACCTTACCTGCCTACCCACTACTTACCTAACTAGCACCACCTGGTGAGCTAACCAAAATACAAGCGGTGGTCCGCCCAGGTCTTACCTAGTGTGCTTAGACAGTAAATACTACGGGTTATGTATGCCCACAGGCCTCTTGCCTAAGCACTCCCTAGGTGCCCCCCCCCCTCGGAACAAATGAAAAATAATAATACAAACGTAAGTAAACAATTTCAAGAATCAAAACACTGCGTCCTATTTGCACACACATACCTCAGATCAGCGGCTTCAAAATACTTAACAAAAACCTGTCTCTGAGCAACAACCAACACAGGACATAAACATTTGCTCTCTCTCAGCAACAACCAACATACCTCATACCTACTAATAAGCTCTCCCTAACAAAGGAACACTGGATTTTCTAGCTGGAGAAGGAGTCTGTAATGGGATACAGCTGTATCCTCTGACGAGAGGGCGGGGTCAGCTCCAAATAGCAAAGGGGCCGACCAATCAGCTGCTTGAGGGATTCCAGGAAGCCATTTCCTGAAACATATACAAACAAACCCACAACACAGAAACTGGGGAACGTAACAGTCCTAGTCTCAAATCTCTGGAAAACTGAAACAGTTTTCCCTGAAGTCTTTTCCCCGTATTTAGCGCCATCCATCATATTTTCAATTCTGACCAGTTTCCCAGTCCCTGCCGATGAAAAATATCCCCACAACATGATTCTGCCACCACTTGCTTCACTGTAGATATGATGTTGAGGGGTGATGAGAGGTGTTGGGTTTGCGCCAGACATAGCGTTTTTCTTGATGGCCAAAAAGCTACATTTTTGTCTCATCTGACCAGAGTACCTTCCATATTTCTCACACATGCCTTTTGGCGACCACCAAACATGTGTGCTTATTCTTTTCTGGCCACTCTTCCGTAAAGGCAAGAGGTGGACTTTATTTAATTCATTATGTGACGTCAGAAGGTAATTTGTTGCACCAGATCTTATTTAGGGGCACCACTTTTTTGTTTTTGTATTTTTTTGAATTATTTGAAACAAGTAATTTTTTTCAATTTCACTTCATCAATTTTGACTATATTCTGTATGTCCATTACATGAAATGCAAATAAAAATCTATTTAAATTACATGTTGCAGTGCATCAAAATAGGAAAAACGCTAAGGGGGTGAATACTTTTGCAAGGCATTGTACATTTTTAATGTCCCGTTGGCAGGATATTCGTGATCGTAATTCGCCTTTTTTGTTGTCCAATGATTGTATGTTGTCTAATAGGACTGACGGTTGAGGCATATTTCCACTCGCCATCGAATCCTTACAAGGCACCCTGACCTACATCCCTCTGTCTCTCTCTCCTGCGAATAACGGGGATTTTAGCCTTGTCAGGTGTCTGAAGTAAATCCTTTGCGTCCGACTTGTTATAGAAAAAATCTTTGTCCAGCAAGAGGTGAGTAATCGCTGTCCTGATATCCAGAAGCTCTTTTCGATCAAAAGACATGGTGGCAGAAACATTTCGTACAAAATAAGTTACAAATAATGCGAAAAATCACACACAATAGCACAATTGGTTAGAAGACCGTAAAACGGCAGCCATCTCCTCCGGCGCAATTATTTTAATGTTAAGTCACTTCACGACAATTCTATTTGAAAGAAAAAGCTAGAGAGCTGGCCACCATCTACCACTACATTCAGGGTCTATTACATCTCTATAGTTCAATGTCTAAAGGCTTATGCATGTATCAATAATAGTATTATTTCTAAAAATCTGTTTTAACTTTATATACTGTTTGATGTATTATTCACATGGGGTTAGAAAGATTCTACTTTTAGGTTCTTAACCTCTACTTGGTAGGGAAACTGTCAGAAACGTACCTTTTTGAGTCCCCAGCTCTGTGTCTTTCATGACTTGTAGCTCAACTAGGCCTCAACTAGGCCTACAGCTCAAGCATATAGTCTCATTTGAACAACCTTGTGGACTGTAAAGAGTAAGATAATCTACTATTCTTTACCAATCCTTTATTTAGTTTGAGGTGACAATGACTGCGTTTATACAGGCAGACACATATTTTTTTTTCACTAACTATTTTTTTGACCAATCAGATGAGCTCTTTTGCCAATAATTTGCGAAATATCATATCTGGTCTGCCTATGTAAAACGCAGCTAATGTTAGTTGACGACATTGCTATGTTCAGCTTGGAGGTAGCAAAGCTATGTTGTGAAGTTGTACAGTTTTTACTGCATCTTCTCCTAAGGATGTTAGAAAATGTATTTTTTAACGATACAATGTTTGACTTTAAAATGCACCAAAACAAATATGATTATGTTCAATAAAGAAAGTCTGAGAAAGACAAGAAGACTGTATTATAATGTGAAATACTGTATACAGTATGTAATATGAACATGACAGTCACAGTATATCAGTTATATTGTTGTCATAGCTCCATGAAGCAGCCTACATTAAGACCCCCCCCCCCCCCATTTGCCTTCAGAACAGCCTTAATTTGCCGTGGAATGAACTTTGTAAGGTGTCGAAAGTGTTCGACAGGGATGCTGACCCATGTTGACTGCAATGCTTCTGACAGTTGTGTCAAGTTGCCTGTATGTCCTTTGGTTGGTGGACCATTCTTGATACACACAGGTAACTGTTGAGCGTGAAATACCCAGCAGAGTTGCAGTTCTTGACACAAACTGGTGAGCCTGACACCTACTACCATACCCCGTTCAAAGGCACTTAAATATGTTGTCTTACCCATTCACGGTCTGGATGGCACACATACACAATCTATGTCTCAATTGTCTCAAGGCTTAAAATACTTATTTAATTAACCTGTCTCCTCCCCTTCATCTATTTGATTTGAAGTGGATTTAACAAGTGACATCAACTAGAGATCATAGCTTTCACCTGGATTCACCTGGTTTGTCTATGTCATGGAAAGAGTAGGTGTTCATAATGTGTTGTACACTCAGTGTATCTATTTCATTTGTTTCAAGTTTCTTTTTAATGAAAACAATTCAGTGATGGTTTTTGAGTTCAAATATATTGTAGTCTTGACTCATGGAGTTGCTGGACTCAGTTTGTGTTGCTTCAAATGATGCAGAAACACAGCACTGTTTTATTTCTTCCACGTGCCCTGAGTGTGAACCCACATACTGACTCTCTAGGTACATGAACAGCCACTTATAGTCAGCGGTCTAAGGTCACTAAGGTCACTGCATCTCAGTGCTAGAAGCATCACTACAGACCCTGGTTCAATTCCAGGCTGTATCACAACCGGACGTGATTGTAAGTGCCATAGGCCCGCACGCAATTGGTCCACCATCGTCCGGGTTAGGGTTTGGCCGGGGTAGGACGTCATTGTAAATCTGAATTTGTCTTAACCGTTGTGTAGTCTTAACATTAGGTATGCTCCCCTTCTCCTAAGGGTAGAAAATGACCCGCCTTCACTAAACCCTTAAAATAAAGCAGTTTAATTTAAAACGTCAAATCTATTTTACATGAAGAAACAACTAGTCATTCACACAAACTTTGTGAATATCTGAGTTTTCCCTCTTCACAATGCAGAAAGACTACATTTAATCAGTGGACACCACTCATTTTTATTACAACACACATATCATACTTGTTTTCTTTACTAAAATAGAGATGTATTATTATTATTAGTAGTATTATTGCTAAAGGTACTGCATAGGTGTAAACATAAATTTTTTAGCAAGAGATAGCACATGTTTGGCCTAAGAAAGTAGCAGAAATGTGCAGAGCGTAGTTTTGAATGCATTTGAATGAAGGGAAACAATAACAGTCTTGAACTGTTTTGGCAACATAGTGACATATTCTTATATACTGTATAATGATGAATTCAACTACAAAATACTAGTCCTCTTCCATTTTTTGAAGCATTGCCCCCAGCCACAAGGTGTATAAATAACAACAATAAATAATAATAAGTAAATAAGATAATAGATACAAAACAAAAATATAAAGAACAAAGATCAATCATCTTTAATTATAACATGTATGTTATGCAGGTGAATGAGGACCCAAAAGCGACTTGGCGAAAACAGAGTCTTTATTCCAGTAAAGGAAATATGCAATACTCCTAGACAAATCGGAGCGGTAAACAAAGCATAAAAAACAATTCCACTCGTAATGACGAGGACAGACTGGAGACTCGACCATAAACTGTAGGTTGCCTCGGGAAGACACTGACCGTAGCAGACTCAGACACCTGCTCACCACGCAGCATCTGAGGGAAACACGACACGACCGGGCGAGACAAAGACACAGCACGGTGAACAATATACAAGGATCCGACAGGACAGAAACGGAAGACAAGGGGAGAAATAGGGACTCTAATCAGAGGGCAAGATACGGAACAGGTGTGAAAAGATTAGATGATTGAGTAGGGGAATAGGAACAGCTGGGAGCAGGGACGGAACGATAGAGAGAAGAGAGAGAGGGAGGGAGAGAGAAAAAAGGGAACGAACCTAATAAGACCAGCAGGGGGAAACGAACAGAAGGGAAAGCAAATTGACAAGACAATATAAGACAAAACATGACAGTACCCCCCCCCACTCACCGAGCGCCTCCTGGCGCACTCGAGGAGGAACACTGGCGGCAACGGAGGAAATCATAGATCACAAACGGTCCAGCACGTCCCGAGAAAGAACCCAACTCCTCTCCTCAGGACCGTAACGAAAAACGATAAAAAGGGAAACTAGGGTACTACTCTAAAAAAAAAAATGAGACACGGGTAGAGAACTGAAAGCTTTAGAGCAAACAGGACCAAACAGGCCAGGAGAGTAACAACTAGGGACAGACTGAGACCCAGCAAGACCAGGAGCAGAAGCAGAAAAAAAAATTACCAGACTTATTCTGCGCGCAGTCCGAACACGCAGCCACGAAACGGCGCATGTCACGCTCCTGAGTAGGCCACCAAAACCGCTGGCGAATAGAAGCAAGCGTACCCCGAACGCCGGGGTGGCCAGCTAACTTGGCAGAGTGCACCCACTGAAGAACAGCCAGACGAGTAGAGACAGGAACGAAAAGAAGGTTACTAGGACAAGCGCGCGGCGACGGAGTGTGAGTGAGTGCTTGCTTAACCTGTCTCTCAATTCCCCAGACAGTCAACCCGACAACACGCCCAACAGGAAGGATCCCCTCGGGATCGGTAGAAGCCACGGAAGAACTAAAGAGACGGGATAAAGCATGAGGCTTGGTGTTCTTAGTACCCGGGCAATAAGAAATAACGAACTCGAAACGAGCGAAAAACAACGCCCAACGAGCATGACGCGCATTCAGTCGTTAGGCAGAACGGATGTATTCAAGGTTCCTTTGGTCAGTCCAAACGACAAAAGGAACGGTCGCCCCCTCCAACCACTGTCGCCATTTGCCTAGGGCTAAACGGATGGCGAGCAGTTCACGGTTAGCCACATCATAGTTACGTTCCGACGGTGACAGGCGATGAGAAAAATACGCGCAAGGGTGGACCCCATCGTCAGTATCGGAGCGCTGGGACAGAATGGCTCCCACGCCCACCCCGACGCGTCAACCTCGACAATAAACTGTTTAGTGACGTCAGGTGCAACAAGGATAGGAGCGGATGCAAAACGCTTCTTGAGGAGATCAGAACAACAATCATACGACCGGTGAGGAGGAAGGGAGTTGGTTCTGGACCGACTGAAGACCGTGCGCAGACCATGATATTCCTCCGGCACTCCTGTCAAATCACCAGGTTCCTCCTGTGAAGAGAGAGCAGAACAAACAGGAGGAATAGCAGACATTAAACACTTCACATGACAAGAAACGTTCCAGGAAAGGATAGAATTACTAGACCAATCAAAAGAAGGATTATGACACACTAGCCAGGGATGACCCAAAACAACAGGTGTAAAAGGTGAACGAAAAATCAAAAAAGAAATGGTCTCACTATGGTTACCAGATACAGTGAGGGTTAAAGGTAGTGTTTCACATAATATACTGGAGAGAGGACTACCATCCAAGGCGAACATGACCGTGGGCTCCCCTAACTGTCTGAGAGGAATGTCATGTTCCCGAGCCCAGGCTTCGTCCATAAAACAGCCCTCCGCCCCAGAGTCTATTAATGCACTGCAGGAAGCTGCCGATCCGGTCCAGCGTAGATGGACCGGTAAGGTTGTACAGGTACTTGACGGAGAGGACCGTCTAGTAGCGCTTATCAGTCGCCCTCCGCCTACTGATGAACTCTGGCCTTTAACTGGACATGAAATGACAAAATGACCAGCGGAACCGCAATAGAGACAGAGGCGGTTGGTGATTCTCCGTTCCCTCTCCTTAGTCGAAATGCGAATACCCCCCAGCTGCATGGGCTCAACACCTGAGTCAGTGGGGAAAGATGGTAGTGTCGGAGAGAGGGGAGACACAGTTAACGCAAGCTCTCTTCTATGAGCTCGGTGACGAAGATCTACCCGTCGTTCAATGCGAATAGCGAGTTCAATCAAAGAATCCACGCTGGATGGAACATCCCGAGAGAGAATCTCATCCTTAACCTTAGCGTGGAGTCCCTCCAGAAAACGAGCGAGCAACGCCTGCTCGTTCCAGTTACTGGAGGCAGCAAGAGTGCGAAACTCTATAGAGTAATCCGTTATGGATCGATTACCTTGACATAGGGAAGACAGGGACCAGGAAGCTTCTTTCCCAAAAACTGAACGATCAAAAACCCTTATCATCTCCTCTTTAAAGTTCAGATAATTGTTAGTACACTCAGCGCTTGCCTCCCAGATAGCTGTGCCCCACTGCCGAGCCCGACCAGTAAGGAGTGATATGACGTAGGCAATCCGAGCTCTCTCTCTTGAGTATGTGTTGGGTTGGAGAGAGAACACTATATCACACTGGGTGAGAAAGGAGCGGCACTCAGTGGGCTGCCCAGAATAACATGGTGGGTTATTAACCCTAGGTTCCGGAGGCTCGGAAGACCTGGAAGTAGCTGGTGGCACGAGACGAAGACTCTGATACTGTCCTGAGAGGTCGGAGACCTGAGCGGCCAGGGTCTCAACGGCATGCCGAGCAGCAGACAATTCCTGCTCGTGTCTGCCGAGCATCGCTCCCTGGAACTCGAGAGTAGAGTAGAGAGAATCCATAGTCGCTGGGTCCATTCTTGGTCGGATCCTTCTGTTATGCAGGTGAATGAGGACCCAAAAGCGACTTGGCGAAAACAGAGTCTTTATTCCAGTAAAGGAAATATGCAATACTCCTAGACAAATCGGAGCGGTAAACAAAGCATAAAAAACAATTCCACTCGTAATGACGAGGACAGACTGGAGACTCGACCATAAACTGTAGGTTGCCTCGGGAAGGCACTGACCGTAGCAGACTCAGACACCTGCTCACCACGCAGCATCTGAGGGAAACACGACACGACCGGGCGAGACAAAGACACAGCACGGTGAACAATATACAAGGATCCGACAGGACAGAAACGGAAGACAAGGGGAGAAATAGGGACTCTAATCAGAGGGCAAGATACGGAACAGGTGTGAAAAGATTAGATGATTGAGTAGGGGAATAGGAACAGCTGGGAGCAGGGACGGAACGATAGAGAGAAGAGAGAGAGGGAGGGAGAGAGAAAAAAGGGAACGAACCTAATAAGACCAGCAGGGGGAAACGAACAGAAGGGAAAGCAAAATGACAAGACAATATAAGACAAAACATGACAATGTAGGACAGTATGTAAGTGTGTGTGCATTGATTTGGCAGATGTATTTTTCACATGTGCAGCACATACTAGTTGTTTTACATTCCTTCTTTAAGGGGCATAATTGACATATCCTCCTCTTGCTGCCCCAGCTGCATCCTCAGGTGAGTCAGGACAAGATTCTGTCCCCTGAACAGCTTTCACAAGCGCTGCAGAGGCTGCTGTGCGGGGGAGATGCTTTCTTCTTTGAATGTGTGGGGTTACAAGTGCCTTTCCCAGCTGCTCCAGGAACACCCTCCTCTTGTTCCACTTATCAGGCATCCAGGTAGAGTTGATCTTGTTTCATATCATGACACATCAATGACGTTATGGAAGATGACCAGGGGCCAGCGGGCAGTCATCCTTCTGCAGCTGTAAGTTCCAATCTCCTTGTCCAGGTTGTCCACACCTCCTTTGTTGTGGTTGTAGTCCAGGAAGATGGATGGCTTCCTGTCTTCACGATCACTGATCTCAGGTGTTTTATGCAGTGACCACATTCCTGTTCCTCTTTGGGAGGTAAGAAACTAGAGTGGTGGTGGGGGTGAAGGCAAACTTTGATGAGAAGGTCTCTCTCCCCCTTGTTGCGATGAGCGCAGGGGTGAGCTATGGCTTGTTATTTCTAACTGTGCCAATCTTCCTCTTCAGGAGATGCTGGCTGAGTTCCATCAGTAGAACACATGATCTCAATGTATCATTCTTGTGTGTGTCTTTGTGGTTTTTGTGGTGTGTAAATTATTGTATAACTGCCACGTTAAAAATGACCCTAAGACTATCTTTGTACCCTGGTGATGTACAGCTTTCATGGAAATATCAACAAAAGTGATGTTTCACTTTTTCTAATGTTGGGGTCACTTCCGGAAAATTAATCAAATTACAAATTGAAAAAAAATGTCATTTAGGGAGTTTTCTCTGCTGTTAAACATAGTGGCGGGTCACCCATAAGACAACACAAGGGTTAACTGACTTGCCTGGTTAAATAAAGGAAAAAAATATATTTAAAAAATACATTTTTTGGTGGTGTTGTGACAGATTTATCTGAGTCAATCCATGTTCTCCCCGCGTTCCCTCAGTGAGTCACTACATCTACAGTTCCACTGCCTCAGTATGTGACAATCAATCACAGGCTGTGTAAAACCAACTCAGTCCACAAAACAGATGTTGAAAAAAACAAAGGAAACAAAGGATCAAGTTTGAGAGAGAATATTCTCTCAACGACTAACAAATCATTTATTTTTCTTTCTTTCTCTTCTTTCTTCATTTAGTTATGGGCGGTTTTGAGGAGGGTGAGCGCGCCCAGTCGGTCTCTCAGGGGGAGGGGGCAGTGGTTCCTGCTCCACGCATCAGGAGCTTTCCCCAGCCGCAGGTCACATGGTTCAGAGACGGACGCAAGATACCGCCCAGCAGCCGCATGTAAGATGCATGATGATGATGATATCTCTTATGCAGCTATCTCTCTCTCTCTCCCACTCTCTCTCTCTCTTCTCTCTCTTCTTCCCTCTCCCTCTCTCTCTCTCTCTCTCTCTCTCCACTCTCTCTCTCTTCTTCTCTCTTCTTCTCTCTCCAACTCTCTCTCTTCTTCTCTCTCTGCTTCCCTCTCCCATCTTACCTCAAGATGCTGTCTATTTGATAAACAATAGCTATGTGTTAGTGTGAATGGGTTGTTCATTCTATTGTATTTCATATCAGCTGGCTCCATCTGCGTGTTTTATGTGTCTAAGGTGCCGTAAGGTTGTTAGTGCCTGTGTCTGAGAGTGACATGGAGGACAGAGAGATGAAGAGAAAGGGAGAGAGAGACAGAGCGTGATAGATTGCATGTTCTGTCTGTTTGTAACTATGTCTCCATCACTTGAAAGAGGTCTCGGCCTCAGTGAAATGTACTCCCAGGGCCTCTCCTCTACTCTCCATTTATTCTGCCCTCTAATGGAGGCGAGGCAGCGAGGGAGACTTGTTTACCAGTTTGGAGAGAGGCCTAGTACTGTCAGACTACATTGGGGCTAGATAGGGGCTTCTGAGAGGGGGGATAGGAGTGTGGGGCTCTGAGTGCCTGGTGGAGCCACTGAAAGCCTCAAATGGGATTCTTGTCTTGGCATTCTACCTCTTAAACTAAAAAAGGGGACAAATAGAGAGGTGCTTTTGGAAAGAGGTCTCTCTGGCTCTCTCACTGGCTCGGCAGCCCCGAGTGGGAGACTGGGAGCACTGCTTATTTACAGTGAAAGGATTGGCCCCAGACATACAGTACCAGTCAAAAGTTTGGACACACCTACTCATTCAAGGGTTTTCTTTATTTTTACTATTTTCTACATTGTAGAATAATAGTTAAGACATCAAAACGATCAACTAACAAATATAGAATAATGTAGTAAGCAAAAAAGTTTTAAACAAATCAAAATATATTTTATATTCTTCAAAGTAGGCACACTTTTCCTTAATCAACAGCTTTGCACACTCTTGGCATTCTCTCAACCAGCTTCATGAGGTAGTCACATTGAATGCATTTCAATTAACAGGTGTGCCTTGTTAAAAGTACATTTCTAGAATGTATTTCCTTCTTAATTAATGCGTTTGACCCAATCACTTGTGTTGTGACAAGTTAGGGGGTATACAGAAGATCGTCCTATTTGGTAAAAGACCAAGTCCATATTATGGCAATAACAACTCAAATAAGCAAAGAGAAACGACAGTCCATCAATACTTTAAGAAATTAAGGTCAGTCAATTTGGAGAATTTAAGAAATGTGAAGGTTTCTTCAAGTGCAGTCTCAAAAACCATCAACTGCTTTGATGAAACTGGCGCTCATGAGGACCGACACAGGAAAGCAAGACCTAGAGTTACCTCTGCTGCTGAGGATAAGTTCATTAGAGTTAACTGCAACTCAGAAATTGCAGCCCAAATTAATGCTGTTCAGAGCACACTTCATGAATCAGGCCTTCTTGTCGAATTGCTGCAAAGAAACCACTGCTAAAGGATATCAATAATAAGAAGAAATTTGCTTGGGCCAAGAAACACGAGCATTGGACATTAAACCGGTGGAAATCTTGGATTTTAGGTTTCCGACCGCAGTGTCTTTATGAGACTCAGAGTAGGTTAACAGATGATGTCCACATGTGTGGCTCTCTCTCTCAATGCCAAGGGGCTTCATTGGCATGGGAAAAATGTCTACATTGCCAAAGCAAGTGAAATAAACAATAAACAAATGTGAGAAGAAACATCATCATAAAACGATTCAAAATTCGTAGTAAATACTACACTCAAAAAGGTTTCAAAAGATAAAGACATTTCAACTGTTATATTATCAGATATGGACAGTGTGTTAGTAATGTGCAAATAGTTGGAGTATGAATAGTGGGGGAAGAAAAATTAACAGATAAAATGGTTGGTATTTACAATGGTGTTTGTGCTGAATGCCCTTTTCTCATGGCAACGGACCACAAATCTTACTGCTGTGATTGCACACTGTGGTATTACGCTTAACAGATATGGGAGTTATCAATGTTTGGTTTGTTTTCAAATGATTTGTTGGTCTGTGTGATCTAAGTGAAATATGTGTCTCTAATATGGTCATACTGAAAGGAGGTTAGCAAGTACAGCTCAGTTTCCACCTACAGTTGAAGTCGGAAGTTTACATACACTTAAGTTGGAGTCATTAAAACTTGTTTTTCAACCAAACTACACATTCCTTTTAAACAAACTATTGTTTTGGCAAGTAGGTTAGGACATATATTTTGTGCATGACACAAGTAATTTTTCCAACAATTGTTTACAGACAAAATATTTCACTGATAATTCACTGTATCACAATTCCAGTGGGCCAGAAGTTTACATACACTGAGTTGACTGTGCCTTTAAACAGCTTGGAAAATTCCATAAAATGATGTCATGGCTTTAGAAGATTCTGATAGGCTAATTGACATAATTTGATTCATTTGGAGGTGTACCTGTGAATGGCCTACCTTCAAACTCGGTGCCTCTTTGCTTTACATCATGGGAAAATCAAAAGAAATCAGCCAAGACCTCAGAAAAAATATATAGCCCTCCACAATTCTGGTTCATCCTTGGGAGCAATTTCCAAATGACTGAAGGTACCACGTTCATCTGTACAAACAATAGTACGCAAGTATAAACACCATGGGACCATGCAGCTGTCATACCGCTCAGGAAGGAGACACGCTCTGTCACTACAGATAATAATATAATATATGCCATTTAGCAGACGCTTTTATCCAAAGCGACTTACAGTCATGTGTGCATACATTCTACGTATGGGTGGTCCCGGGGATCGAACCCACTACCCTGGCGTTACAAGCGCCATGCTCTACCAACTGAGCTACAGAAGGACCACTATGAACATACTTTGGTGCGAAAAGTGCAAATCAATCCCAGAACAACAGCAAAGGACCTTGTCAATATGCTGGAGGAAACAGGTACAAAGTATCTATATCCACAGTAAAACAAGTCCTATATCGACATAACCTGAAAGGCTGATCAGCAGGGAAGAAGCCACTGCTCCAAAACCGCCATAAAATAAGCCAGACAACGGTTTGCAACTGCACATGGAGACAAAGATCATACTTTTTGGAGAAATTTCCTCTGGTCTAATGAAACAAAAATAGAACTGTTTGGCCATAATGACCATTGTTATGTTTGGAGGAAAAAGGGGGAGGCTTGCATGCCATCCCAACTGTGAAGCACGGGAGTGGCAGCATCATGTTGTGGGGGTGCTTTGCTGCAGGAGGGGCTGGTGCACTTCACAAAAAATAGATGGCAACATGGGGATGGACAATGATGTGGATATATTGAAGCAACATCTCAAGACATCAGTCAGGAAGTTATAGCTTGGTCGCAAATGGGTCTTCCAAATGGACAATGACCCCAAGCACATGTCTAACGTTGTGGCAAAATGGCTTAAGGACAACAAAGTCAAGGTATTGGAGTGGCCATCACAAAGCCCTGACCTCAATCCTATAGGAAATGTGTGGGCAGAACATAAAAAGTGTGACTTAATTACACCAGCTCTGTCGGGAGGAAAGGGCCAAAATTCACCCAATTTATTGTGGGAAGCTTGTGGTAGGCTACCCAAAACGTTTAACCCAATTTAAACAATTTAAAGGCAATGCTTCCAAATACTAATTGAGTGTTTGTAAACGTCTGACTCACTGGGAATGTGCTGAAAGAAATTACAGCTGAAATAAATCGTTCTCTTTACTATTATTCTGACATTTCACATTCTTAAAATAAAGTGGTGATCCTAACTGACCTAAGACAGGGAATTTTTACTATGAGTAAATGTCAGGAATTGTGAAACACCTTAGCCAAATACATTTAAACTCAGTTTATGTAAAGGCTATGTTCACGGTGTCTGTAAATTGTCAAGGATTTTTGTCATTTTGCGTCAGTCACAGTGGTCAGGTATTCTATTTTTTGGTTAATTCTTTCCAGTGTATGAAATAGTTATCTTTTTCCTTTCACATGATTTGGTTGGGTTTAATTGTGTTGCTGACCTGGTGCTATTGTGGGGTCTGTTTGTGAACAGAGCCCCAGAAACAGCTGGCTTAGGGGACTCTTCTCCAGGTTCATCTCACTGTAGGTTAGAGCTTTCCTTTTACGGGTTGTAGATTTTTTAACAGCTATTTTCTGGATTTTGATAACTAGTGTGTATACTCCTAATTCTGAATCATGCATTGTTTTGGGTTTTAAGTTGCATACAAAGTATGTTTTTAAAGAATTCTGCATGAAGAGTCTCAATTGGGTATTTGTCCCATTTTGTGATTGTTGGTGAGTTGTTGGTGAGTTGATCTCAGACCTTACCACCATATAGGGCAATGGGTTCCGTTACTGTTTTTATACAGATCCTAATTGGGATGTCAATTGTTATCTTCACTTGGGTAGGGGGCACTATTTTCACTTAAGGATGAAAAGTGTGCCCAAAGTAAACTGCCTGCTACTCAGGCCCAGAAGCTCGGACATGCATATAATTTAGATTTGGATTTGAAAACAATCTAAAGTTTCCAAGACTGTTAAAATAATGTCTGTGAGTATAACAGAACTGATTTGTCAGGCGAAAACATGAGAAAAATTCATCCAGGAAGTGGGATTTTTTCATGTTTGTAGTTTTCTATTGAATGCCATTACAGTATCCATTGACTTAGGACTCAAATTACACTTCCTATTGCTTCCACTAGATGTCAACAGTCTTTAGAAATTGTTTCAGGCTTGTATTCTGATAAATGAGCGATTAAGACCTCTCTGAATGAGTGGACACTATAGTGTCCAAGAGCTTTTTCGTATGCGCGACCGAGAGCTCGCCTTACGTGTTTACATTTTATATTGACGATGTTATTATCCGGTTGAAATATTATTGATTATTAGGACTAAAAACAACCTGAGGATTGATTCTAAATATCGTTTGACATGTTTTCTACGAACTTTACAGATACTATTTGTATTTTTCGTCTGCCTGTTGTGACTGCGTTTGAGCCTGTGAATTACTGAACAAAACTTGCAAACAAATATGAGATTTTTGGATATAAACATGGACTCAATCGAACAAAACAAACATTTATTGAGTAAATGGGAGTCTTGTGAGTGCAACTATATGAAGATCATCAAAGGTAAGTGATTCATTGTATCACTATTTCTGACTTGTGTAAGTCCTCTACTTGGATGGTTACTGTTTGTAATGATTTGTCCGCTGGGCGCTGTTCTCAGATAATCGCATGGTATGCTTTTGCCGTAAAGCCTTTTGGAAATCTGACACCGTAGTTGGATTAACAAGAAGTTCATCTTTAAACCCATGTATAACCTTTGTATGTTTTATGAATTTTTATAATGAGTATTTCTGTTTTTAAATTTGACTCTCTGCAATATCACTGGATGTTGGCCAGGTGGGACGCCATCCCACGTACCCTAGTGTGGTTTTAAGTTACTCTTGATGGCATAGAAGACCCTTCTTGCCTTGTCTCTTAGATCATTCACAGTCTTGTGTAAGTTACCTGTGGGGTTGATGTTTAGGCATGTATTCTTCTTTGTGTGCTCTCGGGCAACAGTGTCTAGATAGATTTGTATTGGTAGTCCTGGAAACTGGACCTTTTTTGGAACACCATTATTTTTTGTCATGCTGAGATTTACTGTCAGGGCCTAAGTCTAATATAACCTGTGCAGAAGATCTAGGTGCTGCTGTAGGCCCTCTTTGGTTGGGGACAGAAGCACCAGATCATCAGCAAACAGTCGACATTTGATTTCCACGTCCGGTAGGGTGAGGCCGTGTGCCCTCACCAATTCTTTCATGTAAATGTTGAAGAGGATGGGGCTCATGCTGCATCCCTGTCTGGAAGATGAGGTTGTTTACGTACCCATTGTTGACAGTAAATAGTGGATCTAGATTTTCTTTGAGGAGCTTCTCTTTGTACCTTTTACATGCAGTATAAAAAAAATAATCTGGGGGGGGGGGGGCTGTACTTAGATTGCCTCTGCATAGGGGTGTGGACACTGCATAGGGGTGTGGCCTCTGGATAGGGATGTGAGGCCTCTTCGTTTGGGTTGGGGAGACTGTGGTCCTCTGCTGCCATTGTCCTGTGGTTAGAGCGTTGGACTAGTAACCGGAAGGTTGCAAATTCAATTCCCCTAGCTGACAAGGTACAAATCTGTCGTTCTGCCCCTGAACAGGCAGTTAACCCACTGTTCCTAGGCCGTCATTGAAAATAGGAATTTGTTCTTAACTGACTTGCCTAGTTAAATAAAGGTAAAATAAAATTCAAGGGCATTCACACCTCAGTGCAATTTGACGTTGCTGACAGCACATCTGCAATGTACTATCTAAGCATTTGAGTCTTCATATAGTAAGATATATTTTATTAGGATATAAAGAGATTATTGTAATATAGTTATTTTCATTCTTGGCACTTGGAAGTAACTACGGATTGGACATTTACTCACTCAGATGTAGGTTGGCTGGTATTTGTCGTTTTTTTCTGTGCTTTATTTCCTGGTTGTTGTGTTGCTGGGTAGTCCTTGGCAGTGTTTCCAAGGACATTGGGCGGGTTATGTTATGTGTGTAGCCTACTGCTTGGGGAGAGATTCTGGGGAGTGTTGGGTACGTTTTCCTCAACATTCAAAGGCATATTGGACAGGAAAATTAACATAAGGTGTCTCTTACAATGGATGTGTAAAGTAAAGGAGTTCCATGGTGGCTCAGAGAATTCTCCATCTCGGCTCCCCTGCCTCCAGTTTCCCCTTGATAGACTCAATGTCTTATAGTGGGCCTGCCACTACTCTCTCTCTCTCTCTCTCTCTCTCTCTCTCTCTCTCTCTCTCTCTCTCTCTCTCTCTCTCTCTCTCTGCCACGCTGCCTATGCAGCTGTTCTTTATGGCATCCACTGCTCTGTCCTCTCAGACTGTGAATGTCCTTGTCACAGGGAAAGACGTTTATGCATTAGTTGACTTCTTTATACTTTTCATGTTGATCCTTTAGGACCATTGTGGATCTGCAACAACATAAATATTATGTCTCTTTCTCACCTTAACTGAAATGAGCAGTCATCTGTTCACAAAATAAATCCCAAACTGCTTTCTTTGTCTCTTATCCAATTTTCTGAAATGGATTGAAATCAACTGTCCTGAACAGGTTTGGTGTCTGGAATTGTAGCCGATCTGCTCTGCTCTGATTGGTTTAGACCGACTGGATCCCGTGATCATTGAAATACAGTGTGCCAGGACTGTGTGAGGCCGAGGGGAGAGAAAGCACTTATTTAGCTCTAATAGCCATTACTCTTCTCTTATTGAATGGGAATGCAATTGAAGGGCCTTTTCCATTCGGCCGCTGTGATTTGTTATGTTATTCTCGAGACTTAATGTGCTGTATAGTCAGAGCCTCATTCGGTAAACCCATTTACCTGGAATTGCACCGCACCATTTTCCAGGTTGGAAGGTGAATCAGACACAGGGTACACGAGTCAGGAGGGCCCTAGAATACGTTTTCTGCCTCAGACAATCTTTTCATTCTCTCTCCTTTCATCCGGAAATGTGTCTCTCGTCTCTTCCAAAGACGTTAAGACATGGATTTAGCTCTGAGTGCTACGGCCCAACAACCTGTTCTAACACGGCGTACCTAGAAAGTCACAGAGAGGAGAAGACGAAGGAGGAGGAGGAACAACGATGCTGTGCTGACACCCACTGTGCAATTACCAATTTGCTGCTTGGAGAGAGTGGTCAATTAATGCCTGAGACATCCACCTCTTGTCTGTCTAATATGGATTCTGCATTACTCACTGTGGTGTGTGTGTGTGTGTGTGTGTGTGTGTGTGTGTGTGTGTGTGTGTGTGTGTGTGTGTGTGTGTGTGTGTGTGTGTGTGTGTGTGTGTGTGTGTGTGTGTGTGTGTGTGTGTGTGTGTGTGTGTGTGTGTGTGTAGTATTTTACACATGTGTGTGCGTATGTGTGTGTGTGCAGGTGTGTGTAGTCTTGTATGTATGTGTGTGTAGTCTTGTGTGTGTGTTTCATGTGTAGTGTGTGTAAGTGTACGTGTAGCCTGTGTTATGCGCAGGTTTGTGTAGTCTTGTACGTGTGTATGTGTGTTAGTGGGTATGTTTGTGTGTGTGTGCGTTCAAGCGTATGTGTGACGAACACACCAAACTCTTCATCTGCCTCACACTGACTAGTTGACCTGGCGAACAGGGAGGAGTGGTCAAGGAGAATTAGGTCCTGGTGGGGTACTGTAGATGTGAGGAGGCTGACGTGGATGGCAGGAGATCTGATTGAAATGGCACTGTGTCTCAGACATCGAGAGATGAAAATGAATTGTATGAGTACTCAATAGCTTAGTTCTGAAAATAACTCCAGCAGTAGGGAGTGGAAAGTCAAGCAGCTAGCTACAAATCATGAGAGCTCCCGGGCAGAAAAGCGAGTAGCTGTTTTTATGAGCACCGGCCTCCCTTCTCTCCTCCATGTCTCCCCTCCTTCCCTCCCTCCCTCCATCTACCTTGGAGCTGTAGGTTTTCATCAGAGCGATGTGTTGTGGAGCGATGGAAGGCAGGGTGTCGGCTCTGGTTTGAGTCATATTTGTCCCAGGCCTGTCGGCCGCTTGATCCCCCCTGACCTCTGTCTCTACTGGGGGAGGTTGGCGGAGGCTGGCCACGGCTATTTGTCTGGAAGTAATCAAGGTCTGAGGTGGGTGTCGGGGTGGGGTGTGGGGGGTGGGGGGTGGAGACAGAGAGAGAGAGAGAGAGAGAGACCACCACAACATACAGTATGTCATTACACTCTTCCATTGTGTGTCTCAGAATAGTTTGGACACTATCACTCTGTGTCAACAGCGTTTTACACTCATACACTTCAAGCACACACACACAAACACACAAGACTACGCGCATGCATGCATGCAAGCGCACGCACCAACACACATACCGATATTGATGGGAGCTGTACAGGATTATTATCAACGTTAGCTGTCAATCACCCCCCCCCCATGGCATCAAATAAAGAAATGAGCCTTAGATGGGAAATCATTACAAATGGAGTTACATGACAGATCCATGCCCCAGCACAGCACAGCCAGGCTGTACCAGCTGTCTAGGCGGCCAACATTTCCTAGAGCTGTTGCCTGCTGTACAGCCTTCTGCCTTGCAACCACCTGTTGTACAGCCTTCTGCCTTGCAGCTGCCTGCTGTCCATAGACTACTGACTCAATCCACATAGACTACTGACTCAATCCACATAGACTAATGACTCAATCCATATAGACTACTGACTCAATCGACATGGACTACTGGCTCAATCCACATAGACCACTGACTCAATCCACATAGACTGCTGACTCAATTCACATAGACTACTGACTCAATCCATATAGACTACTGACTCAAGCCACATGGACTACTGACTCAATCCACATAGACCACTGACTCAAATAACATAGACCACTGACTCAATCCATATAGACTACTGACTCAATCCACATGGACTACTGACTCAATTCACATAGACCACTGACTCAATCTACATAGACTACTGACTCAATCCACATGGACTACTGACTCAATTCACATAGACCACTGACTCAATCTACATAGACTACTGCCTCCACATGTACTACTTGTGTTGTGTGAAGAGAGTGTTTGATGTGTGTGTGTGTGTGTGTGTTTTCAATTTGACAAAGGCATAGGTACAGTGAAATTGTCATGTTTGTCATTTATTATCATGTCTTGTCCCTGTGCTCCCCATTCTATTCGTTTCCCTCTGCTGGTCTTATTAGGTTCTTTCCCTCTTTCTATCCCTCTCTCTCCCCCTCCCTCTCTCACTCTCTCGCTCTCTCTTCTCTCTATCGTTCCGTTCCTGCTCCCAGCTGTTCCTATTCCCCTAATCATCATTTAGTCTTCCCACACCTGTTCCCGATCCTTTCCCCTGATTAGAGTCCCTATTTCTTCCTTTGTGTTCCGTTCCTGTCCTGTCGGTTCCTTGTTTAGAATTCACCGTGCTGTGATTGTGTATCGCCCTGTCCTGTCGTGTTTTTGCCTTCATCAGATGCTGCGTGTGAGCAGGTGTCTCTGTCAGCTACGGCCTGCGCCTACCCGAAGCGACCTGCAGTCTGTGGCCGCTTCTCCTGTTATTCCCCTCTACAGACTAGAGGATTTCTGTTATTCCCTGTTTGGACATTTCCTGTTAAGGATTCAGGATTTGTCGTTTTCTGTTTGGACTTGAATAAACTCTGTTTCTGTTAAGTCGCTTTTGGGTCCTCTTTCACCTGCATGACAGAAATACCTTTCTGGCAAACTCAAGACCCAACAATGCAATAGTCAATAACAATGTATTACTAGACCAATGCCTATTCTCATTTAAAATTAGTTTTTTTTCATCTTTAATTGTGTCTAATTCCATGAACTGCACCAGCCTGCTTTTAATTCTCTTTTTCAAAACACAAAATACTTTTCTATACGATTTCTTTATAATGATTGCCAATTTTGTGGTCCCCTTTCACACTATATTAGTATAACATGTTTGCTAATTGAACTAAATATACATGTATATGTAAAAATGAACAATTGCAAAGCATGCTGAGTTTTATTCTAATGAGCAAGGACAATGACAATAGCCAGTGTGATTTGCAGTATACATTTACGTGTTGGACAACTAAGGTAGTTAAACAACAACATATCACAGTCGGCAAGTAAATCGTTTTTTGTAACCATTCTTGAGAATGTTGTTGCTGTTCGGCCGGCTACTTACAAATGTTTTTTTTTTGTATTTTAAAATACATGTATTTTAACTCAATACAATACTTTGCAAAATTATCTTAAACTTTATTTTGATACATTGATCTTTAGGGTATTTTGTAGTTGTATTTTGTATTATCAAGCGAATAACTGCCTGCCACCTGCCTCTCACAGTAATTGAATATTAATTAACATAAACATCTTTAGCATCTCAAGCCACATGTTCAGTACTAGTCAAAAGTTTGGACACCTACTCATTCAATGGTTTTTCTTATTTTTTACTATTGTCTACATTGTAGAATAACAGTGAAGACTTCAAAGTATTATTATTATTTATTTTATTTTTTTTATTTAAAAAATAAATAAAAATTTAACCAGGCAAGTCAGTTAAGAACATATTCTTATTTTCAATGACGGCCAGGGAACAGTGGGTTAACTGCCTGTTCAGGGGAAGAATGACAGATTTGTACCTTGTCAGCTCGGGGGTTTGAACTCGCAACCTTCCGGTTACTAGTCCAACGCTAGGCTACGCTGCCGCCCCATGGAATCATGGAGTAAACATCATTTACATTTACATTTAAGTCATTTAGCAGACGCTCTTATCCAGAGCACTTACAAATTGGTGCATTCACCTTATGACATCCAGTGGAACAGTCACTTTACAATAGTGCATCTAAATCTTAAAGGGGGGGTGAGAAGGATTACTTATCCTATCCTAGGTATTCCTTAAAGAGGTGGGGTTTCAGGTGTCTCCGGAAGGTGGTGATTCCGTGTCTCCGCTGTCCTGGCGTCGTGAGGGAGTTTGTTCCATCATTGGGGGGCCAGAGCAGCGAACAGTTTTGACTGAGCTGAGCGGGAACTGTACTTCCTCAGTGGTAGGGAGGCGAGCAGGCCAGAGGTGGATGAACGCAGTGCCCTTGTTTGGGTGTAGGGCCTGATCAGAGCCTGGAGGTACTGAGGTGCCGTTCCCCTCACAGCTCCGTAGGCAAGCACCATGGTCTTGTAGCGGATGCGAGCTTCAACTGGAATCCAGTGGAGAGAGCGGAGGAGCGGGGTGACGTGAGAGAACTTGGGAAGGTTGAACACCAGACGGGCTGTGGCGTTCTGGATGAGTTGTAGGGGTTTAATGGCACAGGCAGGGAGCCCAGCCAAGAGCGAGTTGCAGTAATCCAGACGGGAGATGACAAGTGCCTGGATTAGGACCTGCGCCGCTTCCTGTGTGAGGCAGGGTCATACTCTGCGGATGTTGTAGAGCATGAACCTACAGGAACGGGCCACCGCCTTGATGTTAGTTGAGAACGACAGGGTGTTGTCCAGGATCACGACAAGGTTCTTAGCGCTCTGGGAGGAGGACACAATGGAGTTGTCAACCGTGATGGCGAGATCATGGAACGGGCAGTCCTTCCCCGGGAGGAAGAGCAGCTCCGTCTTGCCGAGGTTCAGCTTGAGGTGGTGATCCGTCATCCACACTGATATGTCTGCCAGACATGCAGAGATGCGATTCGCCACCTGGTCATCAGAAGGGGGAAAGGAGAAGATTAATTGTGTGTCGTCTGCATAGCAATGATAGGAGAGACCATGTGAGGTTATGACAGAGCCAAGTGACTTGGTGTATAGCGAGAATAGGAGAGGGCCTAGAACAGAGCCCTGGGGGACACCAGTGGTGAGAGCGCGTGGTGAGGAGACAGATTCTCGCCACGCCACCTGGTAGGAGCGACCTGTCAGGTAGGACGCAATCCAAGCATGGGCCGCGCCGGAGATGCCCAACTCGAAAAGTGTTCAAAATATATTTAATGTTTTATTTTCTTCAAAGTATCCACCCTTTTCCTTAATGACAGCTTTGCACATTCTTGGCATTCTTTCAACCAGCTTCATGAAGAATGCATTTCAATTAACAGGTGTGCCATGTTAAAAGTGAACGTGGAATTTCTTTCCTTCACAATCAGTCGTGTTGTGACAAGGTAGGGTGGTATACAGAAGACAGTCCTTTTTGGTGAAAGACCAAGTCCATATTAAGGCAAGAACAGCTCAAATAGGCAAAATAAATTGCAGTTCATCAGTACTTTAAAACATGAAGTTCAGTCAATCTGGAAAATGTCAAGAATTTTGAAGGTTTTTTCAAGTGGAGTCGCAAGAAATATCAAGCTCCATGATAAAACTTGCTCTCATGAGGACCTCCACATGAAAGGAGGACTCAGATTTACCTCTGCTGCTGAGGATAAGTTCATTGAAGTTACCACCCCCAGAAAATGCAGCCCATATAAATGGTTCACAGAGTTCAAGTAACAAACACATCTCAACATCAACTGTTCAGAAGAGACTGCGTGAATCAGGCATTCATGGTTGAATTGCTGCAAAGAAGCCACTACTAAAGGACAACAAAAAGAAGAAGAGAATTGCTTGGGTCAAGAAACACAAGCAAAGGACAGTAGACAGGTCGAAATCTGTCCTTTAGTCTGAGTCCAAATTTGTGAGACGCAGATTAGGTGAACGGATCTCTGCATGTGTGGTTCCCACCGTGAAGCCTGGATGAGAAGGTGTGAGTGATGGTGTGGGCATGCTTTGCTGGTGATACTGTGATTTATTTAGAATGCATGGCACACTTAACAAGCGTAGCTACCAGACCATTCTGCAGTGATACACCATCCCATCTGGTTTGTGCTCAGAAGGACTATTATTGTTTTTTCACAATCAAATCAAATCCAAATGATTTATAAAGCTCTTCTTACATCAGCTGATATCTCAAAGTGTTCTACAGAAACATGGCCTAAAACCCCAAACAAAAAGCAAAAACCAATGCAGGTGTAGAAGCACGGTGGCTAGGAAAAACTCCCTAGAAAGGACAAAGCTTAGGAAGAAACCTAGAGAGGAGCCAGGCTATATGAGGGATGGCCAGTCCTCTTCTGGCTGTGCCGGGTGGAGAGTTTTGAAAAGTACAATAACACAACACACCTCCAGGCTCTGTAAGGGATTTTTGATCAAGACGGAAAGTGGTGGAGTGCTGCATCAGATGACCTGGCCTCCACAATCACCCAACCTCAACCCAATCGAGATAGTTTGGGAAAAGTTGGTCCGCAGAGTGAAGGAAAAGCAGCCAACAAGTGCTCAGCATGTGTGGTAACTCTTTCAAGACCATTGTAAAAGCATTCCAGGTGATGCTGGTTGAGAGAATGCCAAGAGTGTGCAAAGCTGTTATCAAGGTGAAGGGTGGTTACTTTGAAGAATCGCAAATATAAAATATACTGTGATTTGCTTAACACTTCTGCCTCCTCATGCTTTCGCCCAGTCTTCCCCTTTCCGGCCCCAGGCTCCGAGAGGTGTTCCCAAGCCATCATTTTCACTTTGTTCCCCATCTCCTTCATTGCCACTTGATAGGCACGTCACCTGGTAGGCAAATACATATCCCTAATCAACATTACATCCTCTTGAGGTAACTCAGCACTGTATATGCTTTCACATCAATGTATTCAAAATGTTCAGAGTTCAATTGCCCCAACATCTATCCTCTTTTATATGATGCATTAACCAATGAAGCACCCAATACAACCCAACCATGATGTTAAAGTAGCTCCTAGACCCAACCCATCTGTATGTTTACAGTGGCATCTAGTTTCTCTCTCTATTTGGCTTTGCTTCCTCTGTCATGGTGTCTTCAAGCTCACCCATTATGCAGCTGGACCTCACTTCACTTTGCACTCACCGAGGAGAGACATGACGATCTTAACCGCTGCAGGTGCTGTAAGGAGTACTGTGTATGGACCAGACCAACGTTGTCCCAACATGCCCCTTCTGGTGTACCTTGATTTACACTCAATCTCCAGAATTCAGCCCGTGCCCTTGGTTATCTCTTCTTTCACCTGAGGATATACACACTGCAACACATGGGTCATTTCCTGACAACATAGATTCGCCTCTTATTGCAAGATCACTAATTTGTGACATTTGAATTACAGCTTCCACTGTACTTCCATCTGTCTCCCAGTTGCCGGTTACCAATTCATGTGGCACGAGTCCTCATAAACTGATATCCCAACAATGCTACTAAAGTAACCCCTGCTACTACTAACATGGCCCATGCCTATAGACTCCTTCAATTACGGTCCCTAAAGCAACTGCCGTGAGAATTACTTCTGCATGTGAGAATTACTTCTGCATGTGAGAATTACTTCTGCATGTGAGAATGACTTCTGCATGTGAGAATGACTACTGCATGAGAGAATTACTTCTGCATGTGAGAATGACTACTGCATGAGAGAATTACTTCTGCATGTGAGAATGACTTCTGCATGTGAGAATGACTTCTGCATGTGAGAATGACTTCTGCATGTGAGAATTACTTCTGCATGTGAGAATGACTTCTGCATGTGAGAATGACTACTGCATGAGAGAATTACTTCTGCATGAAATCTGTCAAGTGTTTGCCGGCTGTTAGAAATTGGGAAAGCGATTAATGAATTGGAAGAATATCCAACATGTACATATTACCTCAATTATCTTGACTAACCGGTGCCCCGCACAATGACTCTGTACCGGTACACCCTGCATATAACCTCGCTAATGTTATATTACTGCTGCTCACACAATTTTTAGCTGTTTTCTTAAAACTACACATTGGGTTAAGGGCTTGTAAGTAAGCCTTTCACTGTAAGGTTAAATTAAGGGCATGTGACAAATTATATATTTTTTGAGTTGGGGAGTTTCTCTCATTCATCTCTGCAGATCCTCTTAAACTCTGCCATGTTGGATGGGGAGCGTTGCTGCACAGCTATTTTCAGGACTCTCCAGAGACGTTAGATCGGGTTCAAGTCTGGGCTCTGAGACTTGTCCCGAAACCACTCCTGTGTTGTCTTAACTGTGTGCTTAGGGTTGTTGTTCTGTTGGAAGGTGAACCTTCACCCCAGTCTGAGGTCCTGAGAGCTCTGGAGCAAGTTTTCATAAATTATATCTCTGTACTTTGCTCCGTTCATCTTTGCCTCAATCTTGACTAGTCTCTCAGTACCTGCCGTTGAAAAACATCCCAGCAGCATGATGCTGCCACCACCATGCTTCCCGTAGGGTTAGTGCCAGGTTTCCTCCAGACGTGGCGCTTGGCATTCAGGCCAAAGTGTTAAATCTTGGTTTCATCAGACCCGAGAAACTTGTTTCTCATGGCTTTTGGCAAATTCTATGCTGGTTGTCATGTGCCTTTTACTGAGGAGTGGCTGGTCACTCTACCATAAAGGCCTGATTGGTGGAGTGCTGCAGAGATGGTTGTCCTTCTGGAAGGTTCTCCCATCTCCACAAAGGAACTCTAGAGCTCTGTCACTATGACAGAGCTCTAATTGGGTTCTTTGTCACCTCCCTAACCAAGGCCCTTCTCCTCCGATTTCTCAGTTTGACCAGGCGGCCAGCTCTAGGAAGAGTCTTGGTGGTTACAAACTTCCATTTAAGAATAATGGAGGCAACTACTTTCTTGGGGAAAGGGGGATACCTAGTCAGTTGGACAACTGAATGCCTTCAACTGAAATGTGTCTTCCCTCTGAATCAGAGAGGTGCGGTGGGCTGCCTTAATTGGCATCCATGTCTTCAGCGCCCGGGGAACAGTGGGTTAACTGTCAGCTCAGGGATTTGATATTTCAGCTACTGGGCCAATGCTCTAACCACTAGAATACTTCCCACCCAGGTTGAGAACCTTCACTGACCATGGAGAAGCCTAATTAAACGGTCACATGGAATTTGAGTGCCATCATAACTTGTGTTGACCGGTGTGGTGGTAATAGGGTCACCGTAACAGCCCTAGTACAGAGACTTATGTTACGGTTGTGGCTGGTAAAGGTAGAGAGAGAGAGAGCATTGTTAAGCCCTCTGTCACGTCCTGACATTAGTTCCTTGTTTATGTCTCTGTTTTAGTTTGGTCAGGGCGTGAGTTGGAGTGGGCATTCTATGTTTTGTATTTCTAGGTTTTGTATTTCTGTGTTTGGCCTGGTATGATTCCTAATCAAAGACAGCTGTCGATCGTTGTCTCTGAATGAGAACCATACTTAGGCAGCCTGTTTTCCCACTATGGGTTGTGGGTAGTTGTGTTCTGTGTCTGTCATATAGAACTGTTTCGGTTTTTCCATTTATTTATCTTGTTCTTTTGTATTCTGTGTTCAGTTTATTAAATGTATGATGGACACTTACCATGCTGCTCATTGGTCCGATGTTTCATAATCCTCATCAGAGGAAGAAGAAAACCGTTACACCCTCTTTCAAACTCTATCGCCAAACCAAACACAAAAATAAATAACTTTCTCTTTGGAAGATCTGGATAGAGTTGAACATTGCAGTGCACCAAGATGGTTCAGCAGCCTGTCCCGCTTTGTCGGTGAAGCACACCTCTGTTTAATGCAGCGTGCCAGAGAAGTTCTTCCACAGTCTGGAGAAATGGTCATTTCATAATATTATATAGAGCAGCAGGAAGCCTAACAGTGGGCCGGTAATCAAAAGGTCGCTGGTTTAATCTCTGCATATTGCACCTTTAAATTATGTATGTTATGTTAATTGTATGCAAATTTTTATTTTTATTTTATTTATTTTATTTCACCTTTATTTAACCAGGTAGGCTAGTTGAGAACAAGTTCTCATTTGCAACTGCGACCTGGCCAAGATAAAGCATAGAAGTGTGATCAGACAACACAGAGTTACACATGGAGTAAACAATTAACAAGTCAATAACACAGTAGAAAAAAAGGGGAGTCTATATACAATGTGTGCAAAAGTCATGAGGTAGGCGAATAATTACAATTTTGCAGATTAGCACTGGAGTGATAAATGATCAGATGGACATGTACAAGTAGAGATATTGGTGTGCAAAAGAGCAGAAAAGTAAATAAATAAAAACAGTATAAAAACAGTATCGGAATGAGGTAGGTGAAAATGGGTGGGCTTTTTACCAATAGACTATGTACAGCAGCAGCGATCGGTTAGCTGCTCAGATAGCTGATGTTTGAAGTTGGTCAGGGAGATAAAAGTCTCCAACTTCAGCGATTTTTGCAATTCGTTCCAGTCACAGGCAGCAGAGTACTGGAACGAAAGGTGGCCAAATGAGGTGTTGGCTTTAGGGATGATCAGTGAGATACACCTGCTGGAGCGCGTGCTACGGATGGGTGTTGCCATCGTGACCAGTGAACTGAGATAAGGCGGAGCTTTACCTAGCATGGACTTGTAGATGACCTGGAGCCAGTGGGTCTGGCGATGAATATGTAGCGAGGGCCAGCCGACTAGAGCATACAAGTCGCAGTGGATGGGTGGTATAAGGTGCTTTAGTGACAAAACGGATGGCACTGTGATAGACTGCATCCAGTTTGCTGAGTAGAGTGTTGGAAGCCATTTTGTAGATGACATCACCGAAGTCGAGGATCGGTAGGATAGTCAGTTTTACTAGGGTAAGCTTGGCGGCGTGAGTGAAGGAGGCTTTGTTGCGGAATAGAAAGCCGATTCTTGATTTGATTTTCGATTGGAGATGTTTGATGTGAGTCTGGAAGGAGAGTTTGCAGTCGAGCCAGACACCAAGGTACTTATAGATGTCCACATATTCAAGGTCGGAACCATCCAGGATGGTGATGCTAGTCGGGCATGCGGGTGCAGGCAGCGATCGGTTGAAAAGCATGCATTTGGTTTTTACTAGCGTTTAAGAGCAGTTGGAGGCCACGGAAGGAGTGTTGTATGGCATTGAAGCTCGTTTGGAGGTTAGATAGCACAGTGTCCAATGACGGGCCAAAAGTATATAGAATGGTGTCGTCTGCGTAGAGGTGGATCAGGGAATCGCCCGCAGCAAGAGCAACATCATTGATATATACAGAGAAAAGAGTCGCCCAAGAATTGAACCCTGTGGCACCCCCATAGAGACTGCCAGAGGACCGGACAGCATGCCCTCCGATTTGACACACTGAACTCTGTCTGTAAAGTAATTGGTGAACCAGGCAAGGCAGTCATCCGAAAAACCGAGGCTACTGAGTCTGCCGATAAGAATATGGTGATTGACAGAGTCGAAGGCCTTGGCAAGGTCGATGAAGACGGCTGCACAGTACTGTCTTTTATCGATGGCGGTTATGATATCGTTTAATACCTTGAGTGTGGCTGAGGTGCACCCGTGACCGGCTCGGAAACCAGATTGCACAGCGGAGAAGGTACGGTGGGATTCGAGATGGTCAGTGACCTGTTTGTTGACTTGGCTTTCGAAGACCTTAGATAGGCAGGGCAGGATGGATATAGGTCTGTAACAGTTTGGGTCCAGGGTGTCTCCCCCTTTGAAGAGGGGGATGACTGCGGCAGCTTTCCAATCCTTGGGGATCTCAGACGATATGAAAGAGAGGTTGAACAGGCTGGTAATAGGGGTTGCGACAATGGTGGCGGATAGTTTCAGAAATAGAGGGTCCAGATTGTCAAGCCCAGCTGATTTGTACGGGTCCAGGTTTTGCAGCTCTTTCAGAACATCTGCTATCTGGATTTGGGTAAAGGAGAACCTGGAGAGGCTTGGGCGAGGAGCTGCGGGGGGGGGGGGGGGGGGCGGAGCTGTTGGCCGAGGTTGGAGTAGCCAGGCTGAAAGCATGGCCTGCCGTTGAGAAATGCTTATTGAAGTTTTCGATAATCGTGGATTTATCGGTGGTGACCGTGTTACCTAGCCTCAGTGCAGTGGGCAGCTGGGAGGAGGTGCTCTTGTTCTCCATGGACTTCACATTGTCCCAGAAGTTTTTGGAGTTAGAGCTACAGGATGCAAACTTCTGCCTGAAGTAGCTGGCCTTAGCTTTCCTGACTGACTGCGTGTATTGGTTCCTGACTTCCCTGAACAGTTGCATATCGCGGGGACTGTTCGATGCTATTGCTTCACTACCACACCAACAACAAAAGCACAATCATGGCCTCGGATTTGCAGGTGTTCAATTCAGAACAGACCAAGGGTCTGTTTCTGTAGCGACAGAAGAAATGCTAAAGCTCACTGTTAGTGTAGTTTCTGGTGCTCTTTGAAACCAAGGAAATGACAGTAAATACACAACTTCTCAACACAGAGGTTGAAACATTCCTAACCGATGTGTAATACATTAACATATGTTGTTTTGTAATCTCGGGAAAGAGAATGGAATGTCTAAGTTACATAGTATCTCTAATATTGCTACCACTAGCAGAACTCATGGTTTATTTTAGGGATGAGAAGTCTCTTCGTGATTCTTTAGTAAAAGGGAGTTAATAAGAAATATGAGGACACTTCACGTTAAAACTGAGACACATATTCACTGTTTCAAACATCCACACAGGTGTGTGAAGCATCTTTTATCTTTTTATTCCAATAAACGTTGTTTTTTTTCAACAGAAGGGGTCGCTGTTATACCTACATTTTATCCAAATCCAATGAGGTGTTGGGTCTCCTGTTCTGTGTCGTTGAGAGTGGTTGTGTGAAACCAATTGGAACGTCAAGCAAAGCTCTTAACTGTGCCAGACCACGTTTAACTTGCCAGAAAGTCAGCGTGTGAACTGTGCGTTATGTATCTTTCAGTGCAGATTATATGTTTACAAGTATTCAGGTACACAGAGTGAGTGATGGGCTGCATTACATAGTAGTCTAGTACTAATTCCTGTTAATATAGTGAATATCTATCTACTATACAAACTATATTTATCCCTGGCCAGTTTCTTATCCTTGAACCTCATAGTCCGCCCCATCCCGCATGCGGTAGCGTTACTACAGCCTCAAGCTCATTACCATAACGCAACGTTAGCGATTTCTAAAAATCGCAAATGAAATGAAATAAATATGCCTGCTCTCAAGCTTATCCTTTTCTTAACAATCCTGTCGTCTCAGAGTTTCAAAATATGCTTTAGAACCAGAGAAAATCAATAATTTGTGTAAGAGTGGTGATAGCTAGCTTAGCATTTAGCGTTAGCATTTAGCACGCAACATATTCACAAAAACCAGCAAAGGGATCAACTAAAATAATTTACCTTTGAAGAACTTCAGATGTTTCAATGAGGAGACTCTCAGTTACATAGCATATGTCCAGTTTTTCCTGAAAGATTCTTGTGTAGGACACATCGTTCCGTTTTGTTACTATGCATTTGGCTACCGAAACTAACCGAAAATTCAGTCACCTACACGTCAAACTTTTTTCCGAATTAACTCCATAATATCGAGTCAAACTTTTTTCCGAATTAACTCCATAATATCGACTGAAACATGGAAAATGTTGTTTGAATCAATCCTCAAGGTGTTTTGTCATATATCTCTTCATTGAAATGCCGTCCCTGGAAGCCTGCATTCTTCTCTGATTCGGATGGAAAAATACTGGTAGCTGACTTTTGCGCACCAATTTCCACGCAGACACCGTGCGGGACACTTGGCAATTGTAGTCTCTTATGGTCAATCTTCCAATGATATGCCTACAAATACGTCACAATGCTGCAGACACCTTGGGGAAACGATAGAAAGTGTCCGTTCATTCCTGTCGCATTCACAGCCATATAAGGCGATCATGGAAAACGTAGTTTCAGAAATCCTGTTCATTTCCTGGGCGCTCAAACATCTTGGTTTTGCCTGAAGCTTTTGTTCAACGGCACTCACAGTGAAAATCTTTGCAGTTCTGGAAACGTCAGAGTGTCTTCTTTCCAAAACTATCAATTCCAAGCATAGTCGAGCATCTTTTCGTGACAAAATTTTGCGCTTAAAACGGGCACGTCTTTTTATCCAAAAATGAAATAATGCCCCTAGAGGACTAACAGGTTAAGCTACAAGCATCGCTACGCAGTGTCCCTGTTTTGGAAATGTACCAGGAATCACCTGGGATTCATTTAACACACTGGACAGTCCACATCCCTAAGGGAATCCAGAACTGATCACTATAGCGATGGTCCAGCATGTGTTTCCAGGGTGATGAGCTAGGACAATGGTATTAAATATTAACCTTGGATCATAAGCCTCTGCTCAGTCAGTCCTGCGAGGCGCTTTGGGGCGACAGACAGTTCTGAGGGGTATACAATGCTCAGGGAATCCCAAATGAAGCCTTTCTCGCTTGGAGATGCAGTACATTAAAATCAACAGTCGAGCGGTTGGAACTCGTAAGTCATGGTAAAAACCCAAAGAACAGGTATACATCACCAATAACACCCTGTCGCTTCCTTACATCACCTCGATCTCTCTCCTCTTCTGGGAGCCATTCTATTGTTTTCCACATGCAGCCTTGGAGAGATAAAGTGTGTTTTTATTATGGATTTAGTCCATGTGTGTGGGCACCGGTTAGTCGAGGTAATTGAGGTAATATGTACATGTAGATAGACTGTCTATGCATAGATAATAATCGGAGAGTAGCAGAAGCGTAAAAGGGGGGACAATGCAAATAGTCTGGGTAGCCATTTGATTAACTGTTTAGGAGTCTTATGGCTTGGGGGTAGAAAATGTTAAGAAGCTTTTTTGGACCTAGACTTGGTGCTCCGGTACTGTGGTAGCAGAGAAAAAAGTCTATGACTAGGGTGGACATATTTAGGGCCTTCCTCTGACACCGCCTAGTATAGAGGTCCTGGATGGCAGGAAGCTTGGCCCCAGTGACGTACTGGGCTGTACGCACTACCCTCTGTAGTGCCTTGCGTTCAGAGAACGGGCAGTTGCCATACCAGGCAGAGATACAACTAGTCAGGATGCTCTCGATGGTGTGGCTATAGAACTTTTTGAGGATCTGAGGTACCCCATGCTAAATCTGTCTTTGTGTGTTTGGACCATGATCATTTGTTGGTGATGTGGACATCAAGGAACGTGAAGCTCTCAACCTGCTCCACTACAGCCCCATAGATGAGAATGAGGGCGTGCTCGGTCCTCCTTTTCCTGTAGTCCACAATCATCTCCTATGTCTTGATCACGTTGAAGGTGAGGTTGTTACCCTGGCATCACACGGCCAGGTGTCTGACCTCCTCCATAGAGGCTGTCTCATCATTGCTGGTGACCAGGCCTACCACTGTTGTGTCGTCTGCAATCTTAATGATGGTGTTGGATTTGTGCCTGGCCATGCAGTCATAGGTGAACAGGGAGTAAAGGAGGGGACTGAGCACGCAGCCCTGAGGAGCCCCGTGTTGGGGATCAGTGTGGCAGATGTGTTACTCCCTACCCTTACTACCTGGGGGTGGCCCGTCAGGAAGTCTAGGATCCAGTTGTAGAGGGAGTTGTTTAGTCCCAGGGTCCTTAGCTTAGTGATGAGCTTTGAGGGCACTATGGTATTTAACGCAGAGCTGTAGTCAATTAATATCATTCTCACGTATGTGTTCCTTTTGTCCAGGTGGGACAGTGCAGTGTGGAGTGCAATAGAGATTGCATCATCTATGGATCTGTTGAGGTGGTTTGCAAATTGGAGTGGGTCTAGGGTTTCTGGGATAATGGTGTTGACATGAGCCATGACCAGCCTTTCAAAGCACTTCATGGCTGCAGATGTTAGTGCCAACCGGTCTGTAGTCATTTAGGCAGGTTTCCTTAGTGTTCTTGTGCACAGGGACAATGGTGGTCCGCTTCAAACATGTTGAAAATGTCAATGAAGACACTTGCCAATTGGTCAGCGCATGCTCAGAATACACATCCTGGTAATCCGTCTAGCCCAGTGGCTTTGTGAATGTTGACCTATTTCAAGGTCTTACTCACATCAGGTGCGGAGAGCGTGATCACACAGTCGTCCGGAACAGCTAATGCCCTCGTACGTGCTTCAGTGTTGCTTGCCTCGAAGAGAGCATATAAGTAATGTAGCTCTTCTGGTAGGCTTATGTCATTGGGCAGCTTGAGGCTGTGTTTCCCTTTGTAGTCTGTAATAGTTTGCAAACCCTGTCATATCCACCGAGCATTGGAGCCGGTGTAGTACGAATCAATCTTAGTCCTGTATTTACATTTTGCCTGTTTGATGGTTCAGCTGAGGGCATAGTCAGATTTCTTATAAGGGTCCGAATTAGTCTCCCTCTCCTTAAAAGCGGCAGCTCTCGCCTTTAGCTCAGTGAGGATGTTGTCTTTAATCCATGGCTCCTGGTTGGGGTTTGTACATACGGTCACTGTGGGGACGACGTCATTGATGTACTTATTGACGAAGCCAATGACTGATGTGGTGTACTCCTCAATGTCTTCAGAAGAATCCCGGAACATATTCTAGTCTGTGCTAGCAAAACAGTCCTGTAGCTTAGCATCTGTGTCATCTGTAGAATCTATACAGATATCATGGACAGTAATGGTTTGAGAACATTCCAAGACTTGATAGACACATACACATTACCAGGCACCTCCTCTTTTCTATATTTACAATTTAAATCAGCTATGCTGGCCTATCGAGTCCCTTTGGAAAGTCAAATACTGAACCAAAACACTGATGGGATTTAAAAATAAATGATCTGGGCTCCTTAAATGACTGTTCTCTACAATGTACAGTATAAACAACTTCTGGAAAGCTCATATGCTGATAGCCATTAAAAAGGTGTGGTCCACATATCTATCTAAGTGAATCTGAACAACCCTTTAATTGGAACAGAATATGGAAAAAGGATGTGGATGTGTGTACCATGTGTGCAGTAGAATGCGTGTACCGTGTGTACAGTAGGATGTGTGTACCGTGTGTACAGTAGGATGCGTGTACCGTGTGTACAGCAGGATGTGTGTACTGTGTGTACAGTAGGACACGTGTACCGTGTGTACAGTAGGATGCACGTACCGTGCGTACAGTAGGATGCATGTACCGTGCGTACAGTAGGATGTGTGTACGTGTGTACAGTAGGATGCGTGTACCGTAGGTACAGTCGGATGTGTGTGTACCGTATATACAGCATCACCTGATCCTCACTGTGGTTTGCATTCCTCCAGGGGAGAGGTGCATTCACGTTAGTATGCTGACTCTTGGTGGAGAGAGAGAAGGAAGGGAGGGAAAGGGAGAGGCGGTCGGGGGCAATGAGTCGGAACATGCAATCCAGCTCCAAATTGGTGAACAGGCACAGATAATAAGCAGACATTGATTGTAAACCGAGGCGGGGCTATAATTGGTAGAATGCAGGGAGAGGCGGCCTGGGTCTCACTCCACTGGTCAGCACAACACAGGGCGGGAGGGGCTGGAGCAGGGGAGAAGCTGGTACACACAACAAGAATATAACAGGACAACTGTAATCTTATTCTGCTCTGCAAAAACCTGGAAGGCATTCCTTCCTAAGGATGTTTTACACTGTGAAGTGTGTGTATGTGCGGAGGGGCCTTTTTGTCAGTGGTGTTTGTGGCAGTGTAGTGACCAAATGTGTCTCTGTGTTCCTCAGAGCCATTACTCTGGACAACACTCTGGTCATCCTGTCCACGGTGGCCCCTGATGCTGGACGTTACTACGTACAGGCTGTCAACGACAAGAACGGCGAAAACAAGACCAGCCAACCCATAACCCTTTCTGTCGACAGTGAGTAGTACTGAAACCATATGGAGAGACATGCACCACACACACACACATACACAAACACACACACATAGAGGGATGGGCATAAATTTGATAATATGAAATACAATTACAAAATACCCTAAAGATCAATGTATCAAAATAAAGTATAAGATACTTTTGCAAAGTATTGTATTGAATTAACTACCACGTTCCCCTAGGGCACCCCTCCACCACGCTCAACTCAAAAGATGGTGCACAGAATGCAAAAATATTCTTAGAAATATTTAACCTCCACACATTAACAAGTCCAATAGCTCAAATGAAAGATAAACACCTTGTTCATCTACCCAGCGAGTCAGATTTCTAAAATGTTTTACGGCGAAAACATAGCACATATTTATGTCAAACCACCACCAAAGACACAGCCAATATATAGCCATTTTGTCGAACAAAAGATGCAATCACAAACGCAGGATTCTTTTCAATAATATGCAATTTATATCCATAAATCACCGTTTACATTGACGTCATGTTCAGAAAATGCTAAACAATGTCCGGAGAAATTATATATAACTCCGCCAGATAACGCCAGATAACGCCAGATAACAGCAATACACATCATAAATTTTGACTAAATATACATGTTCTACATATAGTTAGAAAGTTACACTGCTTCTTAATGCAATCGCTTTGTCACATTTATTTTTAACGTGACAGAAATCATTAATTTTTCAATAATCTGAGACGGCGCTCAGACATAAGCAATATTTCTCCGCTATGTTGGAGTCAACAGAAACACAAAATTACAACATAAATATTCCTTTACCTTTGATGGTCTTCGCTCAGAATGTACTGGAAGGACACATACTTACCCAAAACAGCGTTTGGTTTCAAGTCGTGTGTCTTTGTGTTATCAAACGCGACAAATTCCGGCTGAAATGCAGCCAAAATTCGAGGTGTTGCGCATCAAAACTTCAAAATTACATATTATATGTCGACTAAACTGGTCAAACTAAGTGCAGAATCAAGCTTTAGGATGTTATTGACGTACAAAACAATTCTCAACTCGAACAGACAAACTGACATCGTCTCGTGCTTCATGGAACAAAGGGCACCCGGAGCGCAACGCACGCCCGAAAGTGCATGTAGTTTCTCGCGACACCAAGTATTTTGCCTGCCAAAGGGTCAAAGCCTGCGGGATTTGCACAATGAAACGCTCTATTGAAAGAAGACATCTCACCGAAGACCTAGAAACTGATCCCAGATCCATAGCTGGTTGGGAAGGGTGGAGGCGATGACGTCAAAGTTGGCCCAACTTTCCTGATGAGAGAAATGGTTTGGGAGATTGGCTGCCCTGTGAGTTCTGCTATACTTACAGACATAATTCAAACGGTTTTAGAAGCTTTAGTGTTTTCTATCCAATAATAATTATTATATGCATATATTAGCAATTTTGGATAGATTTTTTTTCAGTTTACTATGGGCACGCAATTCCTCCAAAGGGGGCAGTATTCTGCCTATCCTTAACTGGTTTTAAAATACATGTATTTTAAATTACAAAAAACATTTGTAAGTAACCGGCCGAACTGCAACAACATTCTCAGGAATGGTTACACAAATATTTTACTTGCTGAATGTGATATGTTGTTGTTTAACTACCTTAGTTGTCCAACATGTAAATGTATACTGCAAATCACACTGGCTATTGTCATTGGCCTTGCTCATTAGAATAAACCCCAGCATGCTTTGCAATTGTTCATTTTTACATATACATGTATATTTAGTTCATTTAGCAGACATTCTTAAATCACCATAATGCCATCAGACTTTTGATACCAATGTAGTGTGAAAGGGGACCACAAAATTGTGAATCATTATAAAGAAATCGTATTGAAAAGTATTTTGTATTTTGAAAAAGCGAATTGAAAGCAGGCAGGTGCAGTTCATGGAATTAGACACGATTAAAGATGGAGAAAAAAAACGTTTAAATGAGAATAGTCATTGGTCTGAAGAAAAATAGTACCTCAATGCCTCTTCCACCCATGGTCTACCAAGGTTTCCCAGCACACAGCTTTGACCTACGTGACAACAGGTGGTGGTGTGTTGGACACAGTGATCAATGCACAGTTCATTACCTCTGTCAAGAAAATATGTAGCTTTATGTTGTGTTTGTGCTTGTATTTATTTTTGCAATAAAGATAATGACAACAATAATACACATTTAAAATAGGCCTATATCTAAAAATACATAGAGCCAAATGATATACATTCATAGAGTTGAAGTGAGAAGTATTCATACACCTTCGCAAAATACATTTAAACCCAGTTTTTCACGATTCCTGACATTTATTCACAGTAAAAATTCCCTGTCTTAGGTTAGTTAGGATAACCACTTTATTTTAAAAATGTGAAATGTCAGTATTATAGTAGAGAGAATTATTTGTTTTAGCTTTTTCTTCTTTCATCACATTCCCAGTGGGTCAGAAGTTTACAACCACTCAATTAGTGTTTGGTAGCATTGCCTTTAACTTGGGTCAAACGTTTCAGGTAGCCTTCCATAAGCTTCCCACAATAAGTTGGGTGAATTTTGTCCCATTCCTCCTGACAGAGCTGGTGTAACTGAGTCAGGTTTGTAGGCCTCCTAGCTCACACCATTTATTTCAGTTCTGCAAACACATTTCCTATAGGATTGAGGTTTACTTTGTTGTCCTTAAGCCATTTTGCCACAACTTTGAAAGTATGCTTGGGGTCTTTGTCCATTTGGAAGACCCATTTGCGACCAAGCTTTAACTTTCTGACTGATGTCTTGAGATGTTGCTTCAATATATTCACATAATTTTCCTACCTCATGATGCCACCTATTTTGTGAAGTGCACCAGTCCCTCCTTCAGCCCTCTTCCTCTAAACATAACAATGGTTATTATGGTCTATTTTTGTTTCATCAGACCAAAGGACATTTCTCCAAAAATTACGATCGTTGTCCCCATGTGCTGTTGCAAACTGTAGTCTGGCTATTTTTATGACGGTTTTGGAGCAGTGGCTTCTTCCTTGCTGAGTGGCGTTTCAGGTTATGTCGATATAGGACTTGTTTTACTGTGGATATTGATACTTTTGTACTTGTTTCCGACAGCATCTTCACAAGGTCCTTTGCTGTTGTTCTGGGATTGATTTGCACTTAACCCCCCAAAGTATGTTCATGTCTAGGAGACAGAATGCATCTCCTTCCTAAGCAGTGTGACGGCTGTGTGTTCCCATGGTGTTTATACTTGCGTACTATTGTTTGTAAAGATGAACGTGGGACCTTCAGGCATTTGGAAATTGCTCCCAAGGATGAACCAGACTTGTGGAGGTCTACAATCTTTTTCTGAGGTCTGGCTGAATTATTTAGATTTTCCCATTAGAAATACATCCACAGTTACACCTCAATTTGACTCAAATGATGTCAAAATAGCCTGTCAGAAGCTTCTAAAGCCATGACATCATTTTCTGGAATTTTCCAAGATGTTTAAAGGGACAGTCAACTTCGTGTATGTAAACTTCTGACCCACTGGAATTATGATACAGTGTGAAATATGTGTATAAGTGAAATAAGTATAAGTGAAATAATCTGTCTTAACAATTGTTGGAAATATTACTTTTGTCATGCACAAAATAGATGTCCTAACTGACTTGCCAAAACTATAGTTTTTTAACAAGAAATGTGTAGAGTGGCTGAAAAACGAGTTTTAATGAATCCAACCTAAGTGTATGTAACCTTCTGACTTCAACTGTATGTACACACTACCAGCCAAAAGTTTTAGAACGCCTACTCATTCAAAGGTTTTTCTTTATCTTTGCTATTTTCTACGTTATACAATAATACTGAACACATCGAAACTATGAAATGACACACGTGGAACCATGTAGTATCCAAAAAAAGTGTTAACAAATCAAAATATATATTGATATTTGAGATGATTCAAAGTAGCCACCCTTTGCCTTGATGACAGCTTTGCACACTCTTGGCAAAGGTTTATGTACCTCCAATAAAGTTGATTTGGACATTTTCATAGAGATTTGAAATTAAAACTGTGCTTCATCCAATGTCTAATATAGACATTACTATCGTCACATCTATAATTAAAGAGGGAGCACAGTGCAGGGGGAGTGTTGATTAGAACAGAACTCAGACCCAGACAGTAGATCTCAGATGAGTAGAGCTAGTTGATGAGTACAGGGACCGGAACTGAGCAGACAGACCAGAACAGAGCAGACAGAACGGTCAGACCAGACGGAACAAGACAGACAGACCAGACAAACAGACAAGAGCAGACAGAACAGAGCAGTCAAAGTCAGGACGTATGTATGGCTGGTATGTATGGCTGGTATGTATGGCTGGTATGTATGGCTGGTGGTAGAGAGGAGGGAGAGTCAGTGGGGGGGCCTCGGCATGGCAGGACAGGGGGGAGGAATGCCAGAGAGAGAACATTTAAACGTGTTAACCCTCGCAAGGCGGCTGGCCCTGACAGCATCCCAAGTCACTTCCCCAGAGCATGTGCAGACCAGCTGGCTGGTGTGTTTACAGACATATTCAATCAATCCCTATCAAAGTCTGCTGTGCCCACATGCTTCAAATGGGCCACCACTGTTCCTGTCCCCAAGAAAGCTAAGGTAACTGAGCTAAAGGACTATCACCCTGTAGCACTAACTTATGTCATCATGAAGTGTTTTGAGAGACTAGTCAAGGATCATATCACCTCCACCCTACCTGATACCCTAGACTCACTCCAATCTGCCTACCTCCCCAATAGGTCAACAGACGATGCAAAGGGAATCACACTGCACACTGCCCTATCCCATCTGAACAAGATGAATACCTATGCAAGAATGCTGTTCATTGACTACAGCTCAGAATTTAACACCTTAGTACCCTTCAAACTCATCATTAACCTTGAGACCCTGGGTGTCGACCCCACCCTGTGCATCTTGGTCCTGGACTTTACGACGGGCTTCCTCCTCAGGTGGTGAGGGTAGGAAGCAACATCTCCACCTCGCTGATCCTCAACACTTGGGCCCCACAAGGGTGCATTCTTCAGCCCTCTCTTGTACTCTCTGTTCACCCATGACTGTGTGGCCATGCACGCCTCCAACTCAATCATCAAGTTTGCAGACGACACTACAAAATGAAATTGTCCACCCACACAGCATGGTGAAGAAGATGCAGCAGTGCCTCTTCAACCTCAGGAGGCTGAAGAAATTTCGCTTGTCACTGAAAACACAAACTTTTAGAGAAACACAATTGAGAGCATCCTGTCGGGCTGTGTCACTACCTGGTACGGCAGCTGCTCCGCCCACAACCGTAAGGCTCTCCAGAGAGTAGTGCGGCCTACATGCCCTCCATTACACCTACATCACCCGATGTCACAGGAAGACGAAAAAGATCATCAAGGACAACAACCACCCCGCTATCATCCAGAAGACGAGGTCAGTACAGGTGCATCAAAGCTGGGACAGAGACTAAAAAACAGCTTCTATCTCAATGCCATCAGACTGTTTAACAGCCATCACTAACTGCCAACATACTTACTTGCCACTTTAATAATTGGATGTAATACATTTATCACTAGTCACTTTAAACAATGCCACCTTTTATGTTATGATTACATACCCTACATTACTCATCTCATACAGTGGGTCAAAAAAGTATTTAGTCAGCTACCAATTGTGCAAGTTCTCCCACTTAAAAATATGAGAGAGCCCTGTAATGTTCATCATAGATACACTTCAACTATGACAGACAAAATGAGAAAAAACAATTCCAGAAAATCACATTGTAGGATTTTTAATGAATTTATTTGCAAATTATGTTGGAAAATAAGTACCGGACTATTTGCATTGTGTGTCCCCCCAAAACCTATTTTACGCTGCTGCTACTCTCTGTTTATCTTATATGAATAGTGACTTTAACTATAGATTCATGTACATACTACCTCCATAAGCCTGACTAACAGGTGTCTGTATATAGCCTTGCTACTCTTTTTTCAAATGTATTTTTACTCGTTTAATGTATTTCTTTACTTACCTACACACACATACATTTTTTCCGCACCATTGGTTAGAGCCTGTAAGCAATCATTTCACTGTTCACCTGTTGTATTCGGCGCACAGACAAATAAACTTTGATTTGATTTGAAGCCCCAAAATGAGATCTGGTGCAACCAATTACCTTCAGAAGTCACATAATTAGTTAGATTGCACACAGGTGGACTTTATTTAAATGTTACATGATCTGTCACATGATGTCAGGATATGTACACCTGTTATGAAAGGCCCCAGAGTCTGCAACACCACAAGGCAAGGGGCACCACCAAGCAAGCGACACCATCAAGACCAAGGAGCTCTCCAAACAGGTCAGGGACAAAGTTGTGTAGAAGTACAGGTCAGGGTTGTGTTATAAAAAAATATCCGGAACATTGACCATCACACGGAGCACCAATAAATCCATTATTTAAAAATGGTAAGAATATGACACCACAACAAACCTTCCAAGAGAGGGCCGCCCACCAAAACTCACGAACCAGGCAAGGAGGGCATTAATCAGAGAGGCAACAAAGATACCAAAGATAACTCTGAAGGAGCTGTAAAGCTCCACAGGGGAGATTGGATAATATGTCCATAGGACCACTTTAAGCTGTACATTCCACAGACCTGGGCTTTAGAGAAGTGTGGCCAGAAAAAAGCCATTGGTTTTGAAAAAAATAAGCAAACATGTTTGGTGTTCGCCAAAATGCATATGGGAGACTCCCCAAACATTTGGAAGAATATACACTGGTCAGATGAGCCTAAAATGTTGCTTTTTAGCCATCAAGGAAAACTCTATGTTTGGTGCAAACCCAAAACCTCTCATCACCCCGAGAACACCATCCCCACAGTGAAGCATGGTGGTGGTAGAATCATGCAGTGAGGATGTTTTTCCTCGGCAGGGACTGGGATACTGATCAGAATTGAAGGAATGATGGTTGATACTAAATACAGGGAAATTCTTGAGGGAAACCTGTTTCAGTCTTCCAGAGATTTGAGACTGGGACAGAGGTTCACCTTTCAGCAGGACAATGACCCTAAGCATACTGCTAAAGCAACACTTGAGTGGTTTAAGGGGAAACATCTACATGTGTTGGAATGGCCCAGACCTCAATCCAATTGAGAATCTGTGGTATGACTTAAAGAATGCTGTACACCAGCCGAACCCATACAACTTTAAGGAGCTGGAGCAGTTTTGCTTTGAAGAATGGGCAAAAATCCCAGTGGCTAGATGTGCCAAGCTTATAGAGACATACCCCAAGAGACTTGCAGCTGTAATTGCTGCAAAAGGTACAAAGTATTGACTTTGGGGGGGTGGGGTGAATAGTTATGCATGCTAAAGGTTTCAGTTTTTTTCAATGTGGCTTCAGTTTTTTTCAATGTGGTAGGTACATTGTGTAAATCAAATGATACAAACCCCCCCAAAATCTATTTTAATTCCAGGTTGTAAGGTAAAAAAAAAATGAAAAATGCCATAGGGGGTGAACACTTTCGCAAGCCACTGTAACTAGTGTATTGCAAAAGTGTTATTGAATTTTGTTTGGTTTTCAACACAACCAAATATTAACATTAATATTATTTGATGGAGATGTATCTTTTGTGCCACTGAATTAGTCTGGCTTTTATTCCAGTTTGTCTACAAATGAATAATTGATATGTTGGATTCCGTCTCCATTTCAATCAGAGGCCAAAATCAAATCAAACTGTTTAAGTTTTTGAAGACGTTTTAAAGTTTTATTTGATTTAGTCCTGTTCTTTAACCTAGATTTTTGGTTGAGATGGAGACGTCAATTCAACATATCAATGATTAATTTGTCGACAAACTGGAATTAAAGCCAGACTAAGTTAATTGCACAGATGGAGCTATCCAACATTAGATACATTTCCTTCAATGTTGATATTTGGTTGCATTGACAACCAATCACAATCCAGTTTGTCTAAAAATGATTAATTGATATGTTGAATTAATGTCTCCATCTCAACCAAAAATCTAACTTAATGAATAGGGTCAAGTCAAATGCAATTCTATTCTTTAACTTGTTTGGTTGACGTGGAGATGTGAATCAAACGTATTAATTAACTTGAAAATTACATTTAAAATCAACCAAAGCTTGAAACCTTAGGCCTGTATGCATTGTGTATTTTTGGTTTAACCCTGGGTTGAATTGAAACCATAGCTCTAGGCATAAATATGTTGTAATAATTTATGATTTGTAATGTATGGTTACATTTAATTTGCTCTGCTGAAACTACCTTTTCAAATGACTGAAATAGCAACAGTGAATGTATTTAGTGTTAAGAGATCTCTCAATAATCATTCTCACCATAGCACATTGGCAGTAGTCAGTGACACATTTCTAGCTAAGCAGGGCTTCGTTAAAACATAAGATAGGAACCATAATTGACAACAGATGATAGATCAACTCTCCAGTAGGAGGTGCTGCCCAGGATATTGTTTTTTTTTTCTGGATAAAATGTTAAAGATCTGACGTTGTTTCGAACGTACTAATTCATAATATTTTATACAAGTTGTTGTGTGGTAAAAATTGGTCACCAGGTTGACATAATCCAAAACAGCAGTTTTTTATTTTCTTTTCTTATTTCACCTTTATTTAACCAGGTAGGCAAGTTGAGAACAAGTTGCGACCTGGCCAAGATAAAGCAAAGCATTTCGACACATTCAACAACATAGAGTTACACATGGAGTAAAACAAACATACAGTCAATAATACAGTAGAAAAATAAGTCTATATAGAACGTGAGCAAATGAGGTGAGATAAGGGAGGTAAAGGCAAAAAAAGGCCATGGTGGCGAAGTAAATACAGTATAGCAAGTAAAACACTGGAATGGTAGATTTGCAGTGGAAGAATGTGCAAGGTAGAGATAGAAATAATGGGGTGCAAAGGAGCAAAATAAATAAATAAATACAGTAGGGCAAGAGGTAGTTGTTTGAGCTAAATTATAGATGGGCTATGTACAGGTGCAGTAATCTGTGAGCTGCTCTGACAGCTGGTGCTTAACGTTAGTGAGAGAGATAAGTGTTTCCAGTTTCAGAGATTTTTGTAGTTCGTTGCAGTCATTGGCAGCAGAGAACTGGAAGGAGAGGCGGCCAAAGGAAGAATTGGTTTTGGGGGTGACCAGAAATATATACAGTGCCTTGCGAAAGTATTCGGCCCCCTTGAACTTTGCAAACTTTTGCCACATTTCAGGCTTCAAACGTAAAGATATAAAACTGTATTTTTTTGTGAAGAATCAACAACAACTGGGACACAATCATGACGTGGAACGACATTTATTGGATATTTCAAACTTTTTTAACAAATCAAAAACTGAAAAATTGGGCGTGCAAAATTATTGATCAGTGATCGCTGAGATCTTGGTTGAAAACAGCAGAGTTGTATTTAGAGGGCAAGTTGGTTAGGATGATATCTATGAGGTTGCCCGTGTTTACGGCTTTGGGGTGGTACCTGGTAGGTTCATTGATAATTTGTGTGAGATTGAGGGCATCAAGCTTAGATTGTAGGATGGCTGGGATGTTAAAACTTCTTGACACTACCAATCCCTGTAGCGGGATAATTTTCGTCTGCAACCGCTGAATAGCATAGCGCAACAGTCAAATAATATTACTAGAAAACATTCATATTCATGAAATCACAAGTGCAATATTTTGAAAGACAGTTTAGCCTTTTGTTAATCACCCTGTCGTCTCAGATTTTGAAGTTATGCTTTACAGCGAAAGCAAACCAAGCGTTTGAGTAAATGTATCGATAGCCTAGCATAGCATTATGTACACTTAGCATCAGGAAGCTTGGTCACGAAAATCAGAAAAGCAATCAAATGAACCGTTTACCTTTGATGATCTTCGGATGTTTTCAATCACGATACTCCCAGTTACACAACAAATGTTCCTTTTGTTCCATAAAGATTATTTTATACCCAAAATACCAACGTTTGTTTGTCGCGTTATGTTCAGAAATCCACAGGAAAGAGCGGTCATGACAACGCAGACGGAAATAGTCTTAATATTTTCCACAGAACATGTCAAACGTTTTTTATGATCATTCCTCAGGTAGTTTTTAACATACATATCTGATAATATATCAACCGAGTGTGTAGCTTTTTCCATAACAGCGGAAGGAACAATGGCCACTTTACTCAATTGGGCACCATCTCACTCTGAGAGCCCCCACCTCTCCACACGCAATGTGATCCTTCACACTCATTTTTCAAAATAAAAGCCTGAAACTATGTCTAAAGACTGTTGACACCTTAGGGAAGCCCCAGAAAAAGGAATAAGGTTGATATCCCTTTAAATGGAGGACAAGCACGCATAGGAACACAGAGGTTTCAAAATAGGAGGCTCTTCTTGATTGAATTATCCTCAGGCTTTCGCCTGCAATATCAGTTCTATTATACCTACAGACAATATTTTTACACTTTTGGAAACGTTAGTGTTTTCTATCTGAATCTGTCAATTATATGCATATTCTAGCATCTGGTCATGAGAAATAGGGTGTTTACTTACGTTATTTTTCCAAACATAAAAATATTGCCCCCTAGCTTCAAGAGGTTTTAAGCATGTTCCAGTTTAGGTCGCCTAGCAGCACGAGCTCTGAAGATAGATGGGGGGCAATCAGTTCACATATTGTGTACAGAGCACAGCTGGGGGCAGAGGGTGGTCTATAGCAGGCGGCACCGGTGAGAGACTTGTTTTTAGAGAGGTGGATTTTTTATAGTAGAAGTTGAAATTGTTTTGGTACAGACCTGGATAGTAGGACAGAAGTCTGCAGGATATCTTTGCAGTAGGTTGCAACACCGCCCCCTTTGGCCGTTCTATCTTGTCTGAAAATGTTATAGTTAGGGATGAAGATTTCAGAATTTGTGGTGGTCTTCCTAAGCCAGGATTCAGACACGGCTAGAACATCGGGTTGGCAGAGTGTGCTAAAGCTGTGAATAAAACAAACTTAGGGATGAGGCTTCTAATGTTAACATGCATGAAACCAAGGCTATTACGGTTACAGAAGTCATCATATGAGAACGCCTGGGGAATAGGAGTGGAGCAAGGCACTGCAGTGCCTGTATTCACCTCTACATCACCAGAGGAACAAAGGAGGAGTAGGATAAGGGTATGGCTAAAAGCTATGAGAATTGGTCATCTAGAACGTTCGTAACAGAGAGTAAAAGTAGGTTTCTGGGGGCGATAAAAAAAAAGTTTCGGTTGATGACTTTTTAAAAATCAAATGTATTTACCACACAGGTTCCACGTCACAATAGGTTGAAAAATGACGTTGAAACAATGTTGATTCAACCAGATTGTGCCCAGTGGGATGGTAGGATAGGATGTTCACCTCAGTGCTTTGTCAGAACAGAAATATAGTGCATTCGGAAAGTATTCAGACCCCTTGAATTTTTCCACATTTTGTTACAGCCTTAATCTAAAATGTAAACTCAGCAAAAAAAAGAAACGTCATCACTGTCAACTGCGTTTACGTTCAGCAAACTTAACATGTGTAAATATTTGTATGAACATAAAATTCGACAACTGAGACATAAACTGGTGAGGACCTGCCTTTACAACAGGCCTAAAGCCCTCAGTCCAGCCTCTCTCAGCCTATTGCGGACTGTCTGAGCACTGATGGAGGGATTGTGAATTCCTGGTGTAACTCGGGCAGTTGTTGTTGCCATCCTGTACCTGTCTCGCAGGTGTGATGTTCGGATATACCAATCCTGTGTAGGTGTTGTTACACGTGGTCTGCCACTGCGAGGACGATCCGCTGGCCATCCTGTCTCCCTGTAGAGCTGTCTTAGGCGTCTCACAGTACGGACATTGCAATTTATTGCCCTGGCGACATCTGCAGTCCTCATGCCTCCTTGCAGCATGCCTAAGGCACATTCACGCAGATGAGCAGGGACCCTGGGCATCTTTCTTTTGGTGTATTTCATAGTCAGTAGAAAGGCCTTTTTAGTGTTGTAAGTTTTCATAACTGTGACCTTAATTGCCTACCGTCTGTAAGCTGTTAGTGTCTTAATAACCGTTCCACGGATGCATGTTGATTAATTGTTTATGGTTCATTGAACAAGCATGGGAAACTGTGTTTAAACCCTTTTCAATTAAGATCTGTGAAGTTATTTGGATTTTTACAAATTATCTTTGAAAAACAAAGTCCTGAAAGGGGGACGTTTCTTTTTTTGCTGAGTTGATTAAATAGTTTTTTTCCCCTCATCAGCATCATACCCCATAATGACAAGGCAAAACCAGGTTTTAGGAAATGTTTTTAGAAATGTACATTTATCAAAGCTTCTAACCTGAAATATCACATTTACATAAGTATTCAGACCTTTGGCAGCGCTAAGAGCCTCAAGTCTTCTTGGGTATGATGCTACAAGCTTGCCTGACCTGTATTTGGGGAGTTTCTCCCATTATTTTCTGAAGATCCTGGAGCGTTCCTCCAAAAGTATTTTCAGGTCTCTTCAGAGATGTTTGATCGGGTTCAAGTCCGTGCTCTAGCTCGGCCACTCAAGGACATTCAGATAATTGTCCCAAAAAGCCACTCCAAAGTCTTGGCGGATCCAAACTTCTTCCATTTAAGAATTTTGGAGGCCACTGTGTTCTTGGGGACCTGTTTCCATGCATTTGCAAAAATATTTAAAAAAGGGTTTTCACTTTCTCATTAGAGGGTACTGTATGTTAATGAGGATTAAAAAAATATATATTTTAGATTAAGACTGACATGTAATGGACAACACGGCTCCGGCCTGAAAATGAGCCTGGGCTATATAATCTGTCAGAGCAGACCATCCATAGAGACACTCAATATGAACTACATACCTTTTAGATTGCATCATTCATCATTCTATTGCATGTAGATTCTGATGTGGTCATATATACGTATATACATATATATCTCCTTCTCTCTCTCTCTAGATGTTGGTGGGCCTGCAGACCCCATTGCCCCCACCATAATCATCCCCCAACAAACACCAGTGTAGTGTCAGGCACGTCTGAAGTCACCATGGAGTGTGTCGCGAACGCAAGGTAACCTCCCCCCACCACCCTGGAGGCCCACTGTGACAACATACTTTAGCTGTCACTCCCTAGTCTCTACTCTGTCATTATCTATTGTGTTCCTGACAGACGAATCCTCTGTCTTCCTGCCAGACTGATTGGTTTTGATGGATAATTTTGAGACAAAAGCTATTTTGTATTCAAATGTGTAATGAGTTATTAATGAGTCAAATACTAATCTGTCTGTATTTGGCTGATGCAATGCACAAAGATATTTGGTAAATAGATTTCTGTCTTTTCAATATCATGAGTGTATCTCTCCGTCTCTCACTCTTCCATCCCAGACCACTGATCAAACTCAGCATCACATGGAGGAAGAACAGGGTTCTGGTCACCAGTGGTCTGAGTGACTTCAACCGCAGACTGACCATTATCGGCCCTGTGGTCAGTGACTCAGGGTTCTATGAGTGTGAGGTGGTCCTCCGCAGCAGCAGTGTGCCTTCTGTCAATGCTGGGGCCTACCTTCATGTTCAAGGTATGAATATATCTGGGGCCTAGGCCAATCTACATGTTCAAAATACGACTCCGGGGCCTAGGCCAACATACATGTACAAAGTACGACTCTGGGGCCTATCAGGGGCCTAATTACATGCACATGGTAAGCATGGCTAAATAGTTTTGTTTGGTTTGTTTGATTTGTGTTCATGAATATACGTTCCATACAAATTCTGAAGGCCAAATTTTATCTTGAGAAACAGGGGTGTTGCATTTCAAGGTTTTGGGTGAATCATGCAATGTTCAGGAGATTTGTGTAAGACTAAGTACTCCTCAAGGTTTTTATTTGCTTCAGCTGTCTGACAATTACCTCACCATATCTCCGCTCTCCTTCAGAGCCTCCCCAGTTTGTTAAGGAACCAGAGAAACACATCATTGCTGAGATGGAGAAAGTGGTGGATATCCCCTGTCAGGCACGAGGTGAGACACATGCACATATACAGTACCAATCAAAAGTTTGGACACATTTACTCATTTCAGGGTTTTCTACATTGTATAATAATAGTGAAGACATAAACACTATGAATAATACAAATCAAATGTATTATAAAGTCCTTCTTACATCAGCTGATATCTCAAAGTGCAGTACAGAAACCTAGCCTAAAACGCCAAACAGCAAGCAATGCAGGTGTAGAAGCATGGTGGCTAGGAAAAACTCCCTAGGAAGGCCAGAACCTAGGAAGAAACCTAGAGAGGAACCAGGCTATGAAGGGTGGCCAGTCCTCTGCTCGCTGTACCGGGTGGAGATTATAACAGAACATGGCCAAGATGTTCATAATGACCAGCAGGGTCAAATAATACTAATCACAGTGGGTGTCGAGGGTGCAACAGGTCAGCACCTCAGGAGTAAATGTCAGTTGGCTTTTCATAGCCGATCATTCAGAGTACCTCTACCGCGCCTGCTGTTTCTAGAGAGTTGAAAACAGCAGGTCTGGGACAGGTAGCACGTCCGGTGAACAGGTCAGGGTTCCATAGCCGCAGGCAGAACAGTTGAAACTGGAGCAGCAGTTTGAACTGGGGACAACGAGGAGTCATCGGGTCAGGTAGTCCTGAGGCATGGTCCTAAGGCTCTGGTCCTTAGAGAGAGAGAGAGAGAGAGAGAGAGAGAGAGAGAGAGAGAGAGAGAGAGAGAGAGAGAGAGAGAGAGAGAGAGAGAGAGAGAGAAAGAGAGAGAGAGAGAGAGAGAGAGAGAGAATTAGGATAGCATTAGAGAGAGAGAGAATTAGGATAGCATTAGGATAGCATACTTAAATTCACACAGGACACCGGATAAGACAGGAGAAATTCTCCAGATATAACATACTGACCCTAGCCCCGATACTTAAACTACTGCAGCATAAATACTAGAGGCTGAGACAAGAGGGGTCGGAAGACACTGTGACCCCATCTGACAATACCCCCGGACAGGGCCAAACAGGCAGGATATAACCCCACCCACTTTTGGGAGAAAGGTTGAAAAACAGTTTGCAAACAGCGATTGAGTTGTGAGACTGTAGAGTTCAGCTGTAGAGCTCATCACTCCCCCTAACTGGGAGGGGGCCAGAGACTCAGCTGTAGAGCTCATCACTCCCCCTAATTGGGAGGGGGCCAGAGACTCAGCTGTAGAGCTCATCACTCCCCCTAATTGGGAGGGGGGCAGAGACTCAGCTGTAGAGCTCATCACTCCCCCTAACTGGGAGGGGGCCAGAGACTCAGCTGTAGAGCTCATCACTCCCCCTAACTGGGAGGGGGCCAGAGACTCAGCTGTAGAGCTCATCACTCCCCCTAACTGGGAGGGGGCCAGAGACAATTACTTGATGTCGACACATCTTTCTAGCTGATTTGCACCTGAAGCTATGTTGCGCTTGGTGACTTCTGACTGTTTCATCCTAACATTGTTGGTGCCGACATGGATAACAATATCTCTATACTCTCTACACTTGCCAAACGCTGTTTCATCCTTTCCTACACTGAAATTACCCTTGCCTAACGATTGCGTCTGAAGCTGGGCTTGCAGGACAGCTATCCTCGCCGTAAGGCGATCGTTCTCCTGTATATTATGAGTACAGCGACTGCAATTAGAAGGCATCATGTTAATGTTACCACTTAGCATCGGTCGGTGGAGGTCCTGAAGAACCACGTCCAGATAAAGCGTCCGAAGTGAAAAAGTTGAACGAAAAAAAGTTAAGCGAGGGAAAAACTAAAATTATAAACAGTAATTCAAAAGTAAAAACCGTTAAGTTGTCAGGTAGCAAAGTAAGGTTAGCAACAAAACGCACAGCAGCACGTAAACAAGTCTGCAAGTTGTGACCGGAAATTACGTGAAAAAAGTGACTGACTGACATCATTTCTCATATGGAATCATGTAGTAACCAAAAAAGTGTTAAACAAATAAAAATATTTTGTACATTTGAGATTCTTCAAATTAACCACCCTTTGCCTCGATGACAGCTTTGCACACTTTTGGCTTTGTCTCAACCAGCTCCATAAGGTAGTGACCTGGAATGCATTTCAGAGTACCTCTACCGCGCCTGCTGTTTCTGCTGTTTAACCTCAACCAAGACCAGTCCCCATGCTTGTCTCAAATCCTATTGCTTATAACTTCAATATGCTCTTTTAATAAATAAGACCTACACCACTTTTAACAGCACATTACTTTACACTAGCGAGACTCATGTCACCTACGGTAGGCCTATAGTATATTGAAAAAAAATGATGTGACTCTCTGCCAATAATTGCATATGGAGGATTGGAAGATATTTCTGAAATTCAGTGATATTTATTAACATAGTAATTCATTATGGATCCATAACTAAATAAACATTGGCATTTTGAAAGATAATTTTTATCATTATTTTATTAACGAAAGCATAAAGATGACATAATTAGTTCCATTGTTTTAGTTTGAACGTGCAGACTGGCACTAAGAACAGAACAGCAGGAACTGTTCCCTAGTCAGCTCCAGTGGGGCGGGGGTCCAACCCCCCTCCCACTTCCACTTCCTCCTCTTCTCTTCCCAATGGGCTAGGTCGGTCTTCTGGGCATGGCCCTGCGGCTCATCCTGTGCCTTGAACCTCATATGCTTTCAGTGGAAACAGCTGGAGAACTGCAAGGCAATCCCATTGTGCACACAGGTATTGAACCAGCAACTGTATTAACACAGCTTGCACTGCTATGCAGTGTCTTAGACCTTTGTGCCACTCAGGCGCTGTACAGCATGACCGGTCGGGAGTAGGCTACAGTACTACAAGAGCAAAATAATCCTAACAAAATAAAATAATAAAAACCTTAATGGAACAACAGTTTTAGTAAGTAATTCTGAAGTTGTACACAATTATCAGTTTCACCTAAGCTGAAATAGTACATTGTGACGTTTCTCTTGCATTTCAAAGATATTGTGGAAAAAGGCATGTTTTTTCGTATTATCTTTTACCAGATCTAATGAGTTATATTCTCCTACAATAGTTTCACATTTCCACAAACTTCAAATTATTTCCTTTCAAATGGTATTACGAATATGCATATCCTTGTTTCAGGTCCTGAGCTACAGGCAGTTAGATTTGGGTATGTCATTTCAGGTCCTGAGCTACAGGCAGTTAGATTTGGGTATGTCATTTCAGGTCCTGAGCTACAGGCAGTTAGATTTGGGTATGTCATTTCAGGTCCTGAGCTACAGGCAGTTAGATTTGGGTATGTCATTTCCGGTCCTGAGCTACAGGCAGTTAGATTTGGGTATGTCATTTCAGGTCCTGAGCTACAGGCAGTTAGATTTGGGTATGTCATTTCAGGTCCTGAGCTACAGGCAGTTAGATTTGGGTATGTCATTTTAGGCGAAAAATGAAAAAAGGGTCCGATCCTTAAGAGGTTTTAACAGGTGTTTGTTGTTAATGTGTGAAATGTATTTCCTTCTTCATGTGTTTGAGCCAATCAGTTGTGTTATGAAAAGGTAGGAGTGGTATACAGAAGACAGCCCTATTTGGTAAAATACCAAGTCCAAATTATGGCAAGAACATATCAAGTAAGCAAAGATAAATGATGGTCCATCATTACTTTGAAAGTTTCTTCAAGTGCAGTCGCGAAAACCATCAACTGCTTTGATGAATCTGTTTCTCATGAGGACCACCACAGGAAAAGAAGACCCAGAGTTACCTCTGCTGCTGAGGATAAGTTCATTAGAGTTAACTGTAACTCAGAAATTGCAGCCCAAATGAATGCTTTTACAGAATTCAACTAACAGACACATCTCAACATCAACTGTTCAGAGCACACTTCATGAATCAGGACTTCATGGTTGAATTGCTACAAAGAAACCATTACTAAAGGAAACCAATAAGAAGAAGAGACTTGTTTGGGACAAGAAACATGGGCAATGGACATTAGACCGGTGGAAATGTGTCCTTTGGTGTGATGAGGCCAAATTTGATGTTGTTGGTTCCAACCGCTGTGTCTTTATGAGGTGCAGAGAAGGTTAACGGTTGATCTCCACATGTGAGGTTCCCACTGTGAAGCATGGAAGAGGAGGTGTGGGGGTGGTTTTCTCTTTCTCTATGAGTTATTTAGAATTCAAGGCACACTTAAACTACATGGCTACTACAGCATTCTGCAGTGATACGCCATCCCATGTTTACGCTTAGTGGGACTTATCATTTGTTTTTCAACAGGACAATGATCCAACACACCTCCAGGCTGTGTAAGGGCTATTTGACAAAGAAGGAGAGTAATGGAGTGCTGCATCAGATGACCTGGCCTCAACAATCACCTGACCTCAACCAAATGGAGATGTTTTGGGATGAGCTGAACAGCAGAGTGAAGGAAAATCAGTCAACAAGTTCTCAGCATTTGTGGGAACTCCTTCAAGACTGTTGGAAAAGCATTCCAGGTGAAGATGGTTGAGAGAATGCCAAGAGTGTGCAAAGCGGTCATCAAGGAAAAGGGTAGCTACTTTGAAGAATCGAAAATCGAAAATATATTTGGATTTGTTTAACACTTTTTGGTTACTATATTATTCCATGTAGAAAATAGTAAAAATAAAGAAAAACTCTTGATTGAGAGGGTTTGTCCAAACTTTTGCCTGGTAGTCTAAATATTTGCCAAATTAGGAAACACCCACATATAGTGTCATATTAGGGCGTTGGGTCACCACGAGCCATGAGAACAACTTCAATGCACCTTGGCATAGATTCTACAAGTGTCTGAAATTCTTTTGGAGGGATGTGACACTATTCTTCCACGAGAAATGCAATAATTTGGTGTTTTGTTGATACTGTTGGAAATCACTGTCTCAGGCGCCACTCCAGAATCTCCCATAAGTGTTCAATTGGGTTGACATCTGGTGACTGAGACACACACCCACTCATACATACATACACATCCTTTAAACGCGCTATGAGTCTATGAGACCCTTCATTCAAAGTCACTGAGATCTCTTCTAGCTATGGTAGCCAAAATAATGGGCTGCTGGGCATTCTTATACATGAACCTAAGCATGACGGGATGTTAATTGCTTAATTAACTCAGGAACCACACCTGTGTGGAATCACCTGCTTTCAATATACTTTGTATCCCTGTGTTTCCTTGTTTTTGGCAGTTACCATATTGACCCACATATATGAGTTTAGGGCATAATCACGTGTATCTATCTGTGTCTGTTATCTATGTATCCACATGTACAGGTGTGTGTGTTTGATTACATGTCCCCACATGTACAGGTGTGTGTGTGTGCTTGATGACATGTCCTCATATACAGGTGTGTGTGTGTGTGTGTGTGTTTGATTACGTGTCCACATGTACAGGTGTGTGTGTTTGATTACATGTTCCCACATGTACAGGTGTGTGTGTGTGTGCTTGATTACATGTCCTCATGTACAGGTGTGTGTGTGCTTGATTACATGTCCACATGTGTACAGATGTGTGTGAGTTTGATTACATGTCCCCACATGTACAGGTGTGTGTGAGTTTGATTACATGTCCCCACATGTACAGGTGTGTGTAAGTTTGATTACATGTCCACATATACAGGTGTGTGTGAGTTTGCACATGTCCACATATACAGGTGTGTGTAAGTTTGATTACATGTCCACATATACAGGTGTGTGTGAGTTTGCACATGTCCACATATACAGGTGTGTGTGAGTTTGATTACATGTCCACATATACAGGTGTGTGTGAGTTTGATTACATGTCCACATATACAGGTGTGTGTGAGTTTGATTACATGTCCACATATACAGGTGTGTGTGAGTTTGATTACATGTCCACATATACAGGTGTGTGTGAGTTTGATTACATGTCCACATATACAGGTGTGTGTGAGTTTGATTACATGTCCACATGTACAGGTGTGTGAGTTTGATTACATGTCCACATATACAGGTGTGTGTGAGTTTGATTACATGTCCACATATACAGGTGTGTGTGAGTTTGATTACATGTCCACATATACAGGTGTGTGTGAGTTTGATTACATGTCCACATATACAGGTGTGTGTGAGTTTGATTACATGTCCACATATACAGGTGTGTGTGAGTTTGATTACATGTCCACATATACAGGTGTGTGTGAGTTTGATTACATGTCCACATATACAGGTGTGTGTACGTTTGATTACATGTCCACATATACAGGTGTGTGTGAGTTTGATTACATGCCCACATATACAGGTGTGTGTGAGTTTGATTACATGTCCACATATATATGTGTGTGTGAGTTTGATTACATGTCCACATTTAAACAGGTGTGTGTGTGTGTTTGATTACATGTCTCCACAAATGTCGACATTTGGAGACATATGTGTGTTTGATGCTTTCCCAGTATTTAATTAACTCATTCCATCCTTCCTTTAGGTGTGCCTCAACCAGACATTGTGTGGTATAAGGATGCGATGCCCATCAGCCCAGTGAAAACCCCCAGGTATAGGGTGTTAGTGGGGGGCAGTTTGCAGGTCAACGGCCTTCTTCCTGACGACACAGGGATGTTCCAATGCTTTGCACGGAATCTGGCAGGAGAGGTGCAGACCAACACCTACCTGGCTGTCACTAGTGAGTTTACCTGTTGTTTTAGTCTTTTCTCTGCTTTTACTCCGTCCACAACTGTTTTTACTCATCCCTAGACTCTGTCTAAAACTCATTTTATGCTGTCTACAACTCCTTTTACTCATCCCTTTACTCTGTCTACAACATTTTCAACATATCCCTGATTGAGTCTGTAATACCAACATGTTTCAAGCAGACCACCATAGTCCATGTGTCCAAGAACACAAAGAAAACCTGCCTAAATGACTACCGACCCGTAGCACTCAAGTCCGTAGCAATGAAGTGATTTGAAAAGCTGGTAATGGCTCACATCAACACCATTATCCCAAAAACCCTAGACCCACTCCAATTTGCATACCGCCCCCAACAGATCCACAGATGATGCAATCTCTATTGCACTCCACACTGCCCTTTCCCACCTGGACAAAAGGAACACTTATGTGAGAATGCTATTCATTGACTACAGCTGTTCAACACCATAGTGCCCTCAAAGCTCATCACTAAGCTAAGGATCCTGGGACTAAACACCTCCCTCTGCAACTGGATCCTGGACCTCCTGACGGGCCGCCCCCAGGTGGTAAGGGTAGGTAACAACACATCTGCCACGCTAATCCTCAACACAGGGACATCCACAGGGGTGCGTGCTCAGTCCTCTCCAGTACTCCCTGTTCACCCACGACTGCATGGCCAGGCACGACTCCAACACCATCATTAAGTTTGCAGACGACACAACAGTGGTAGGCCTGATCACCGACAACGACGAGAGCCTATAGGGAGGAGGTCAGAGACCTGGCTAAGGAGATGATTGTGATTCTTGTACATACTACCTCAATTATGCCGACAAACCAGGGCTCCCGCACATTGGCTAACTGGGCTATCTGCATTGTGTCCCGCCACCCACCACCCACAAACCACTCTTTACGCTACTGCTAAATTTTAGTTCATCATATATGCATTGTCACTTTAACCATATCTACATGTACATACTATCTCAATCACCCTGACTAACCGGTGTCTGTATGTACCCTAGGAATTTTTATAGCCTCGCTACTGTATATAGCATGTCTTTTTACTGTTGTTTTATTTCTTTACTTACCTATTGTTCACCTAATACCTTTTTTGCACTATTGGTTAGAGACTGCTGTATTGTATTCGGCGCACGTGACAAATAATCTTTGATTTAAACTCCTTTTACTCATTATTTTACTCTGGATAAAACTCCTTTTACTTATCTTTTTACTCTGTCTGCAGCTCCTTTTACTCTGGCTAGAACTCCTTTTAGTTGTCATTTTACTCTGCCTGCACCTCCTTTTACTCTGTCTACAACTCCTTTTACTCATCCTTTTACTCTGTCTACAGTTCCTTTTACTCTGGCTACAACTCCTTTTACTTATCCTTTTACTCTGTCTGCTGCTCCTTTTACTCTGGCTACAACTCCTTTAACTCTGGCTACAACTCCTTTTACTCTGGCTACAACTCCTTTTACTTATCCTTTTACTCTGTCTGCTGCTCCTTTTATTCTGGCTACAACTCCTTTTATTTATCCTTTTACTCTGTCTGCACCTCCTTTTACTCTGTCTGCACATCCTTTTACTCTGTCCGCACCTCCTTTTACTCTGGCTACAACTCCTTTTATTTATCCTTTTACTCTGTCTCCAGCTCATTTTACTCTGGCTACAACTCCTTTTACTTATCCTTTTACTCTGTCTGCAGCTCCTTTTACTCTGGCTAGAACTCCTTTTACTTATCCATTTACTCTGTCTGCAGTTCCTTTTCCTCTGGCTACAACTCCTTTTACTCATTATTTTACTCAGGATAAAACTCATTTTACTTATCTTTTTACTCTGTCTGCAGCTCCTTTTACTCTGGCTACAACTCATTTTACTTGTCATTTTACTCTGCCTGCACCTCCTTTAACTCTGGCTACAACTCCTTTTACTTATCCTTTTACTCTGTCTGCAGCTCCTCTTACTCTGGCTACAACTCCTTTTACTTATCCTTTTACTCTGTCAGCAGCTCCTTTAACTCTGGCTACAACTCCTTTTACTTATCATTTTACTCTGTCTGCAGCTCCTCTTACTCTGGCTACAACTCCTTTTACTTATCCTTTTACTCTGTCAGCAGCTCCTTTTACTCTGGCTACAACACCTTTTACTCATCCTTTTACTCTGTCTGTAGTTCCTTTTACTCTGGCTACAACTCCTTTTACTCTGGCTACAACTCCTTTTACTTGTCATTTTACTCTGCTGCACATCCTTTAACTCTGGCTACAACTCCTTTTACTTATCATTTTACTCTGTCTGCAGCTCCTTTTACTCTGGCTACAACTCATTTTACTTGTCATTTTACTATGCCTGCACCTCCTTTAACTCTGGCTACAACTCCTTTTACTTATCATTTTACTCTGTCTGCAGCTCCTTTTACTCTGGCTACAACTCCTTTTACTTATCCTTTTACTCTGTCTGCAGCTCCTCTTACTCTGGCTACAACTCCTTTTACTTATCCTTTTACTCTGTCAGCAGCTCCTTTAACTCTGGCTACAACTCCTTTTACTTATCATTTTACTCTGTCTGCAGCTCCTCTTACTCTGGCTACAACTCCTTTTACTTATCCTTTTACTCTGTCAGCAGCTCCTTTTACTCTGGCTACAACACCTTTTACTCATCCTTTTACTCTGTCTGTAGTTCCTTTTACTCTGGCTACAACTCCTTTTACTCTGGCTACAACTCCTTTTACTTGTCATTTTACTCTGCTGCACATCCTTTAACTCTTACAACTGCTTTTACTTTTATTCTGGCTACAACTCCTTTTACTTATCCTTTTACTGTCTGTCTGTCTGCTCCTTTTATTCTGGCTACAACTCCTTTTATTTATCCTTTTACTCTGTCTGCACCTCCTTTTACTCTGTCTGCACATCTTTTTTTACAACTCCTTTCTGCACTGTCTCATTTTACTCTGGCTACAACTCCTTTTATTTATCCTTTTACTCTGTCTCCAGCTCATTTTACTCTGGCTACAACTCCTTTTACTTATCCTTTTACTTTGTCTGCAGCTCCTTTTACTCTGGCTACAACTCATTTTACTCATTATTTTACTCTGGATAAAACTCCTTTTACTTATCTTTTTACTCTGTCTGCAGCTCCTTTTACTCTGGCTACAACTCATTTTACTTGTCATTTTACTCTGTCTGCTGCTGGCTACAACTCCTTTTACAACTCCTTTTACTCTGGCTTTATCCTTTTACTCTGTCTGCTGCTCCTTTTATTCTGGCTACAACTCCTTTTACTTATCCTTTTACTGTCTGCTGCTACAACTCCTTTTATTTATCCTTTTCCTTTTATTCTGGCTACAACTCCTTTTATTTATCCTTTTACTCTGTCTGCTAGAACCTTTTACTTATCATTTTACTCTGTCTGCATCTCCTTTTATCCTTTTACTCTGGCTACAACTCCTTTTACCTGGCTACAACTCCTTTTACTTATCCTTTTACTTTTATTCTGGCTACAACTCCTTTTATTTAACTCTGTCTCCTTTTATTTATCCTTTTACTCTGTCTCCTTTTAGCTTTTATTTATCCTTTTATTTCTCCACATTTTCTGGCTACAACTCCTTTTACTTATCCTTTTACTCTGTCTGCAGCTCCTTTTACTCTGGCTAGAACTCCTTTTACTTATCCATTTACTCTGTCTGCAGTTCCTTTTCCTCTGGCTACAACTCCTTTTACTCATTATTTTACTCAGGATAAAACTCATTTTACTTATTTTTACTCTGTCTGCAGCTCCTTTTACTCTGGCTACAACTCATTTTACTTGTCATTTTACTCTGCCTGCACCTCCTTTAACTCTGGCTACAACTCCTTTTACTTATCATTTTACTCTGTCTGCAGCTCCTTTTACTCTGGCTACAACTCCTTTTACTTATCCTTTTACTCTGTCTGCAGCTCCTCTTACTCTGGCTACAACTCCTTTTACTTATCCATTTTTTCCTGTCAGCAGCTCCTTTAACTCTGGCTACAACTCCTTTTACTTATCATTTTACTCTTCTGCAGCTCCTCTTACTCTGGCTACAACTCCTTTTACTTATCCTTTTACTCTGTCAGCAGCTCCTTTTACTCTGGCTACAACACCTTTTACTCATCCTTTTACTCTGTCTGTAGTTCCTTTTACTCTGGCTACAACTCCTTTTACTCTGGCTACAACTCCTTTTACTTGTCATTTTACTCTGCTGCACATCCTTTAACTCTGGCTACAACTGCTTTTACTCTGGCTACAACTCCTTTTACTTATCCTTTTACTCTGTCTGCTGCTCCTTTTATTCTGGCTACAACTCCTTTTATTTATCCTTTTACTCTGTCTGCACCTCCTTTTACTCTGTCTGCACATCCTTTTACTCTTTCTGCACCTCATTTTACTCTGGCTACAACTCCTTTTATTTATCCTTTTACTCTGTCTCCAGCTCATTTTACTCTGGCTACAACTCCTTTTACTTATCCTTTTACTTTGTCTGCAGCTCCTTTTACTCTGGCTACAACTCATTTTACTTGTCATTTTACTCTGCCTGCACCTCCTTTAACTCTGGCTACAACTCCTTTTACTCATTATTTTACTCTGGATAAAAAACTTTTACTCTGTCTTTACTCTGGCTACAACTCATTTTATTTGTCATTTTACTCTGTCTCTGCAGCTCCTTTACTCTGGCTACAACTCCATTTTACTCTGCTTTTATTCAACTCCTTTTATTTCATTTTACTCTGTCTGCTGCTCCTTTTACTCTGGCTACAACTCCTTTTCTTATCCTTTTTACTGCTCCTTTTACTCTGGCTGTACAACTCCTTTTACTTATCCTTTTACTCTGTCTGCTGCTCCTTTTATTCTGGCTACAACTCCTTTTATTTATCCTTTTACTCTGTCTGTCTGTCTGCACATCCTTTTATTTATCCTTTTACTCTGTCTCCAGCTCATTTTACTCTGGCTACAACTCCTTTTACTTATCCTTTACTCTGTCTGCAGCTCCTTTTACTCTTAGAACTCCTTTTACTTATCATTTTACTCTGTCTGCATCCTTTTACTCTGGCTACAACTCCTTTTACTTATCCTTTTACTCTGTCTGCAGCTCCTCTTACTCTGGCTACAACTCCTTTTACTTATCCTTTTACTCTGTCAGCAGCTCCTTTTTACAACTCCTTTTACTCTGGCTACAACTCCTTTTACTTGTCATTTTACTCTGCTGCACATCCTTTAACTCTGGCTACAACTGCTTTTACTCTGGCTACAACTCCTTTTACTTATCCTTTTACTCTGTCTGCTGCTCCTTTTATTCCTACAACTCCTTTTATTTATTTACTCTGTCTGCACCTCCTTTTACTTTTCTGTCTTTAACTCTGGCTACAACTCCTTTTACTCTGGCTACAACTCTTTTACTTATTTTACTCTGTCTCTGCTCCTTTTATTCTGGCTACAACTCCTTTTATTTATCCTTTTACTCTGTCTGCACCTCCTTTTACTCTGTCTGCACATCCTTTTCTCTGTTTTACTCTGGCTACAACTCCTTTTATTTATCCTTTTACTCTGTCTCCAGCTCATTTTACTCTGGCTACAACTCCTTTTACTTATCCTTTTACTCTGTCTGCAGCTCCTTTTACTCTGGCTAGAACTCCTTTTACTTATCCATTTACTCTGTCTGCAGTTCCTTTTCCTCTGGCTACAACTCCTTTTACTCATTATTTTACTCAGGATAAAACTCATTTTACTTATCTTTTTACTCTGTCTGCAGCTCCTTTTACTCTGGCTACAACTCATTTTACTTGTCATTTTACTCTGCCTGCACCTCCTTTAACTCTGGCTACAACTCCTTTTACTTATCATTTTACTCTGTCTGCAGCTCCTTTTACTCTGGCTACAACTCCTTTTACTTATCCTTTTACTCTGTCAGCAGCTCCTTTAACTCTGGCTACAACTCCTTTTACTTATCATTTTACTCTGTCTGCAGCTCCTTTTACTCTGGCTACAACTCCTTTTACTTATCCTTTTACTCTGTCAGCAGCTCCTTTTACTCTGGCTACAACACCTTTTACTCATCCTTTTACTCTGTCTGTAGTTCCTTTTACTCTGGCTACAACTCCTTTTACTCTGGCTACAACTCCTTTTACTTGTCATTTTACTCTGTCTGTAGTTCCTTTTACTCTGGCTACAACTCCTTTTACTTATCCTTTTACTCTGTCTACAACTCCTTTTACTCATCCTTTTACTCTGTCTACAACTCCTTTTACTCATCCTTTTACTCTGTCTACAGTTCCTTTTACTCTGGCTACAACTCATTTGACTCTGGCTACAACTCCTTTTACTTATCATTTTACTCTGGCTACAACTCCTTTTAGTCATTATTTTACTCTGGATAAAACTCCTTTTACTTATCTTTTTACTCTGTCTGCAGCTCCTTTTACTCTGGCTACAACTCCTTTTACTTGTAATTTTACTCTGCCTGCACCTCCTTTTACTCTGTCTACAACTCCTTTTACTCATCCTTTTACTCTGTCTACAGTTCCTTTTACTCTGTCTACAACTCATTTGACTCTGGCTACAACTCCTTTTACTTATCCTTTTACTCTGTCTGCAGCTCCTTTTACTCTGGCTACAACTCCTTTTACTTGTATTTTTACTCTGCCTGCAGCTCCTTTTACTCTGGCTACAACTCATTTTACTTGTCATTTTACTCTGCCTGCACCTCCTTTAACTCTGGCTACAACTCCTTTTACTTATCATTTTACTCTGCCCGCAGCTCCTTTTACTCTGGCTACAACTCCTTTTACTTATCCTTTTACTCTGTCTGCTGCTCCTTTTACTCTGGCTACAACTCCTTTTACTCTGGCTACAACTCCTTTTACTTGTCATTTTACTCTGCTGCACATCCTTTAACTCTGGCTACAACTCCTTTTACTCTGGCTACAACTCCTTTTACTTATCCTTTTACTCTGTCTGCTGCTCCTTTTATTCTGGCTACAACTCCTTTTATTTTTCCTTTTACTCTGTCTGCACCTCCTTTTACTCTGTCTGCACATCATTTTACTCTGTCTGCACCTCCTTTTACTCTGGCTACAACTCCTTTTATTTATCCTTTTACTCTGTCTCCAGCTCATTTTACTCTGGCTACAACTCCTTTTACTTATCCTTTTACTCTGTCTGCAGCTCCTTTTACTCTGTCTGCACCTCCTTTTACTCTGGCTACAACTCCTTTTATTTATCCTTTTACTCTGTCTCCAGCTCATTTTACTCTGGCTACAACTCCTTTTACTTATCCATTTACTCTGTCTGCAGCTCCTTTTACTCTGTCTGCAGCTCCTTTTACTCTGGCTACAACTAATTTTACTTGTCATTTTACTATGCCTGCACCACCTTTAACTCTGGCTACAACTCCTTTTACTTATCATTTTACTCTGTCTGCAGCTCCTTTTACTCTGGCTACAACTCCTTTTATTTATCCTTTTACTCTGTCTGCAGCTCCTTTTACTCTGGCTACAACTCCTTTTACTTATCCTTTTACTCTGTCAGCAGCTCCTTTTACTCTGGCTACAACTCCTTTTACTCATCCTTTTACTCTGTCTGTAGTTCCTTTTACTCTGACTACAACTCCTTTTACTTATCCTTTTACTCTGTCAGCAGCTCCTTTTACTCTGTCTACAACTCCTTTTACTCATCCTTTTACTCTGTCTACAGTTCCTTTTACTCTGGCTACAACTCATTTGACTCTGGCTACAACTCCTTTTACTTATCATTTTACTCTGGCTACAACTCCTTTTAGTCTTTCTACAACTCATTTGACTCTGGTTACAACTCCTTTTACTCATTATTTTACTCTGGATAAAACTCCTTTTACTTATCTTTTTACTCTGTCTGCAGCTCCTTTTACTCTGGCTACAACTCCTTTTACTTGTCATTTTACTCTGCCTGCACCTCCTTTTATTCTGTCTACAACTCCTTTTACTCATCCTTTTACTCTGTCTACAGTTCCTTTTACTCTGTCTACAACTCATTTGACTCTGGCTACAACTCCTTTTACTTATAATTTTACTCTGGCTACAACTCCTTTTACTTATCCTTTTACTCTGTCTGCTGCTCCTTTTACTCTGGCTACAACTCCTTTTAAACTGGCTACAACTCCTTTTACTCTGGCTACAACTCCTTTTACTTATCCTTTTACATTTACATTTAAGTCATTTAGCAGACGCTCTTATCCACAGCGACTTACTTTTACTCTGTATGCTGCTCCTTTTACTCTGGCTACAACTCCTTTTATTTATCATTTTACTCTGTCTGCACCTCCTTTTACTCTGTCTGCACCTCCTTTTACTCTTTCTGCAGCTCATTTTACTCTGGCTACAACTCCTTTTACTTATCCTTTTACTCTGTCTGCAGCTCCTTTTACTCTGGCTACAACTCCTTTTACTCATCCTTTTACTCTGTCTGCAGTTCCTTTTACTCTGGCTACAACTCCTTTTACTCATCCTTTTACTCTGTCTGCAGCTCCTTTTACTCTGGCTACAACTCCTTTTACTCATCCTTTTACTCTGTCTGCAGTTCCTTTTACTCTGGCTACAACTCCTTTTACTCATCATTTTACTCTGTCTACAGCTCATTTTACTCTGGCTACAACTCCTTTTACTCTGGCTACAACTCCTTTTACTTATCCTTTTACTCTGGCTACAACTCCTTTTAGTCTTTCTACAGCTCATTTTACTCTGTCTACAACTCATTTTACTCATCCTTTTACTCTGGCTACAGCTCCTTTTACTCTGGCTACAACTCATTTTACTCTGTCTACAACTCATTTTACTCATCCTTTTACTCTGTCTACAACTCATTTTACTCTGTCTACAACTCCTTTTTCTCTGCCAGAACTCCTTTTACTCATCCTTTTACTCTGGCTACAACTCTTTTTACTCTGCCAGAACTCCTTTTACTCATCCTTTTACTCTGGCTACAACTCTTTTTACTCTGCCAGAACTCCTTTTACTCATCATTTTACTCTGGCCAGAACTCTTTTTACTCTGCCAGAACTCCTTTTACTCATCCTTTTACTCTGGCTACAACTCTTTTTACTCATCCTTTTACTTGTTTCCTTTATTTGACTTATTCTGTATATATGTCTCATTGATGTGTACTACTTAATGTGACCATGTTAACAGAGTGAAGGAATCTTTCTGTCTCTCCCTCTCTCTACCTGTGTCACAATGTATGTCATACCCTACCTAATGTATTGCCTTCCTCCATCTACCTGTTTCACAATCTAATGTCATATCCTTCCTAGTAGTATTGCCTCCCTCCCTCTCACTACCTGTGTCATCATTTATGTCATACCCTACCTAGTGTATTGCCTTCCTCCCTCTCACTACCTGTGTCATCATTTATGTCATACCCTACCTAATGTATTGCCTTCCTCCCTCTACCTGTTTCACAATCTAATGTCATATCCTTCCTAGTAGTATTACATCCCTCCCTCTGTCTACCTGTGTCATCATTTATGTCATACCCTACCTAGTGTATTGCCTTCCTCCCTCTACCTGTTTCACAATCTAATGTCATATCCTTCCTAGTAGTATTGCCTCCCTCCCTCTCACTACCTGTGTCATCATTTATGTCATACCCTACCTAGTGTATTGCCTTCCTCCCTCTACCTGTTTCACAATCTAATGTCATATCCTTCCTAGTAGTATTGCCTCCCTCCCTCTCACTACCTGTGTCATCATTTATGTCATACCCTACCTAGTGTATTGCCTTCCTCCCTCTCACTACCTGTGTCATCATTTATGTCATACCCTACCTAATGTATTGCCTTCCTCCCTCTACCTGTTTCACAATCTAATGTCATATCCTTCCTAGTAGTATTACATCCCTCCCTCTGTCTACCTGTGTCACCATCTTATGTCATATCCTTCCTAGTATTTATTGCCTCCCTCTTGCTCTCTCCCTTGTCCTCTCTGTTCAATATATCTTTGCCCCATACCACTCCCTTCTATTTCTCTCTTTCTTTACCTTCTTCTTTTCCTCTCTCTGTCAGTTGGTTGAGTGGCATGTTCTGTTGTCATCTTCTAAGACTCAATTCAGTCAAATGTTATTTGTCACATGCTTCCTAATTAGTTACCTGTTGTGAGCGGGGGAGAATGCTTTATCGCCCTCCCTCCCTCCCTCCCTCCCTCTGTTTCTGGGTTGCGAGAGGAAGGTATGAAGGAAATGAAAGGTGGGTGACTGATGTGTTAATCCTGGGAGTGTTAGTGCTACTGAAAAATGAGATCCATGACAGAGAAAGTCTGTAACAGACACAGCCAATAACTGTCTGGATGGATTTGAAGATGAGTTCCTATTGAAGACGACTTCTCTCTTTCACCTCTCTGTAGCCCTCTGCCTGCCTTTGTCACTCCTGTGTGTGTGTGTGTGTGTGTGTGTGTGTGTGTGTGTGTGTGTGTGTGTGTGTGTGTGTGTGTGTGTGTGTGTGTGTGTGTGTGTGTGTGTGTGTGTGTGTGTGTGTGTGTGTGTGTGTGTGTGTGTGTGTGTGTGTGTGTGTGTGTGTGTGTGTGTGTGTGTGCTTGTGTCCTCAGGCATCGCCCCTAACATCACAGCTGGACCATCTGACAGCACGGTGATTGACGGCATGTCAGTCATTCTCCACTGTGAAACATCAGGAGCACCAAGACCAGCTATCACCTGGCAGAAAGGTCAGACTCTCTCCACTGCACCACTCAACCAGACACACACTATGTCACCCACCTAGTAGTAGCCTAGTGGTTAGAGCGTTGGACTAGTAACCAAAAGGTTGCAAGTTTGAATCCCCGAGCTGACAAGGTACAAATCTGTTGTTCTGCCCCTGTACAGGCAGTTAACCCACTGTTCCTAGGCTGTCATTGAAAATAAGAATTTTTTCAAAACTGACTTGCCTAGTAAAATAAAGGTAAAATAAAAAAATAAGGGACTATTCACAATATTGCTGCTATTTTCCATGATGTATAAACAATGGAGTTAAACTGAATGGAACAATCCAATCACAGGATTAGTCAACTATCTGCAATAGGATGGATGAATGCACATCTCCCATGGTACCAGTCTATCTAGCGCATGAAGAATAGCAGACATTGGTTTACTAAATGTTTTATTTAACCGTTATTTAAAGGTGCAATATACAGCAATCACTCCGCCATTTCCTGGTTAGTAAAAATCTAATAGTTTGCATAATTTCCATGTAAAGAATCATTGTACATTCTAAAGAGCTGTGAAATATATTATATAAACAATAATATTGTATTGTCAGCTTTTTGAAGCTGGTGTGAAAAACCGAAAGTAAAATATGCATAAACTAAACGTAAGAACGGGAAGCATACAGATGGCAGACATAGAAAATATCTACTTCTTAGCCTTGCTTTCGATGAGAATGAGAGATCTATAACTCACATGTCTATGTGTGTTTGGTCGGGTGGCCCAGAAAGTTCCTTTTTGCAACTTTAAACATGGAGTTATATTGAGAACCAGGTCTCTTTTAGCAAAATACAAAACTAAACATGTTGAATATGAAATGCAATCAAAAAATTGTAAGAATCAATCAAAAATGTACACCAAACCGGCTCCCCAGCTTCCACTAAAGGGTCCCATAAAGACATCAGACATGTCTTATTTCTAATTTCTCGTGTTTTCTGTATTATTTACAGTACCAGTCAAACGTTTGGACACACCTACTCATTCCAGGGTTTTCCTCTATTTCTACTATTTTCTACATTGTAAAAAAATAGTGAAGACATCAAAACCATGAAGTAACGCATATGGAATTATGCAATATCCAAAAAAGCCACTCTTTGCCTTGATGACTGCTTTGCACAGTCTTGGTATTCTCTCAACCAGCTTCACAAGGTAGTCACCTGGAACAGGTGTGCCTTGTTAAAAGTTAATTTGTGGAATTTCTTTCCTTCTTAATGTGTTTTTGCCAATCGGTTGTGTTGTGACAAGTTAGGGGTGGTATTTGGAGCGGCAGGTATCCTAGTGGTTAGCACATTGGACCAGTAACCGAACGGTTTCTGGATTGAATCTCCGAGCTGACAAGATAAAAATATGTTGTTCTGCCCCTGAACAAGGCAGTGTAGGGGGCAGTTTTTTGATGTTTCTATGAAAAACGTACCCAAATGAAACTGCCTATTTCTCAGGCCCAGAATCTAGAATATGCACATAATTGCCAGATTAGGACAGAAAACCCACTAAAGTTTCCAAACCTGTCAAAATATTGTCTGTGAGTAAAACAGAACTGATATTACAGATGAAAACCTGAGGAAAATCCAACCAGGAAGTGCTGTTTGTCCTGAAACCTCTCTGTTCCATTGCATGTCTTCCCTCCATTTAAAGGGATATCAACCAGATTCCTTTCCCAATGGATTCCACATGGGGTGAACAGTCTTTAGACATAGTTTCAGGCTTTTATTCTGAAAAATGGGTGCCAGCAGAGTTTTGCATGCATTTACATCATTTACATTTAAGTCATTTAGCAGACGCTCTTATCCAGAGCGACTTACAAATTGGTGCATTCACCTTATGACATCCAGTGGGACAGTCACTTAACAATAGTGCATCTAAAACTTAGGGGGGGGGGGTGAGAGGGATTACTTATCCTATCCTAGGTATTCCTTAAAGAGGTGGGGTTTCAGGTGTCATGCGCGAGCAGCTTGGAGCAGAAATTTTCTCTCTCACTCCTATTGAAAAAGTTACGGTCCGGTTGAGATCGATTATTTATTGTAAAAACAACCTGGGGATTGATTATAAAAAACATTTGACATGTTTCTACAAACTTTACGGATACTATTTGGAATTTTCGTCTGCCCCGTCGTGACTGCTCGAGCCTGTGGATTTCTGAACATAACACGCCAACCAAATGGAGGTTTTTGGATTTAAATATAATCTTTATGGAACAAAAGGAACATTTATTGTGTAACTGGGATTCTCGTGAGTGCAAACATCCGAAGATCATCAAAGGTAAACGATTCATTTTATCGCTTTTCTGACTTTTGTGACCAATCTACTTTGCTGCTAGCTGTTTGTAATGTTTTGTCTGCTGAGAGAGATGTCCTAACATAAACGCTTGGATAGCTTTCACCGAAAAGCTTTTTTGAAATCTGACACGCCAGGTGGATTAAGAACAAGCTAAGCTGTGTTTTGCTATATTGCACTTGTGATTTCATGAAAATTAAATATTTTTAGTAATTTAATTTGAATTTGGCGCTTTGCAATTCAGCGGATGTTGGCGAAAATGGGATGGGTGCGCCAAGAAGTTAACCGAGTGTTCCCCGGTAGGCTGTCATTGTAAATAAGAATTTGTTCTTAACTGACTTGCATAGATAAATAAAAATGGAACAGAGAAGATAGCACTATTTGGTAAAAGACCAAGTCCATATTTTGGCAAGAACAGCTCAAATAGGTAAAGAGAAACAACAGTCAATCATTACTTTAAGACATGAAGATCAGTCAATCCTGAAAATCTAAAGAACTTTGAACGTTTCTACAAGTGGAGTCGCGAAAACGTTAAAGCTCCATGATGAAACTGGTTCTCATGAGGACCACCACAGGAAAGGAAGACCCAGGGTTACCTCTGCTCCTGAAACTAAAATTTCAATATATTTTCACATTTTCATATTCCAAATGTGTTATTTCATTGTTTTGTTGTCATCGCTATTATTCTACAATGTAAAACATAGTAAAAACAAAGAAAACCTTAAATGATTATGTGTGTCTAAACTCTTGACTGGTGCTGTACATTTTTTTATTTAGTTTATTATTATTATTAGTTGTTCTATTTTTATATTGATTACTGCACTGTTGAGAAGAGCTTGTTAAGCATTTCACCTTGTTGTGCATGTGACAATACAACTTGAACTTTAAGAAATGACAAAAGACTGTCCCCAGCAAACAAACTCTCTCTCTCTCGCTCTTTCTCTCTCTCTCTCTGTCCTTCCAGGTGAGCGTGTTCTGGCCAGTGGTTCTGTTCAGCTGCCCAGGTTCACCTTGCTGGAGTCTGGCAGCCTGCTCATCTCCCCATCCCACATATCAGACGCTGGCACCTACACCTGCATGGCCAGCAACTCCCGGGGCATAGACGAGGCTGCTGCTGACCTTGTGGTGTGGGGTGAGTGTGAGCATGTGGGGGGGACAACATGTGCCTTGATCCAAGGACAGCATATGGCTTGATCCAAGGGCAACATGTGACTTGATCCAGGGACAACATGTGACTTGATCCAGGGACAACATGTGACTTAATCCAGGGACAACATGTGACTTAATCCAGGGACAACATGTGACTTGATCCAGTGACAACATGTGACTTAATCCAGGGACAACATGTGACTTAATCCAGGGACAACATGTGACTTGATCCAGTGACAACATGTGACTTGATCCAGGGACAACATGTGACTTGATCCAGGGACAACGTGCCACTTGGAGAAATCAGAACGTGCAGCACGCACTGCATCATTCTCTTTATAGTGTGTGTGCATAAGTGTGTGTTCATACACCCACTCTCTCCCTACAGCTCGCACCCGTATCAACACACCCCCACAGGACCAGAGTGTCATCAAAGGCACCAAGGCCACTGTGACCTGTGGAGTTACACACGACCCCAGTGTCACGGTCAGGTAGGAGAGCACACACACACCAAGCACTATGTGCACGCATGCATGCACGCACACACACAGTACACTTTTACACACACATACAGACACACTGTCAGGACTTCCGCCGAAGTCGGTTCCTCTCCTTGTTTAGGCTGCGTTCGGTGGTCGACGTCACCGGTCTTCTAGCCATCGCCGATCAACTTTTCATTTTACATTTGTTTTGTCTGGTTTTCCTGGACACCTGGTTTACATCTCCTCATCATTACTACTGTATGTGTATTTAGCCCTCTGTTCCCTCCATGTCTGTGTGGGGTATTGTTTATTGTCAGGGTTGGCACACTTCCGGCTGGTTTGCGACAGGTTTTGTTTTATGCCTGTGCTTTGTGGCAGCCGGTACTTTGTACTAAAGGTTTTGTACTTTGTGCTGCCTCACTTGTTCTTTGGGCATTTGTTTCGTGACGCAGTTGTGTTCTGTATGATGATTGCCTTTGGAAAGCACTTTGTCCACTCATCTCTGCTCTCCTGCGCCTGACTTCCATGCACCAGCCACACCCACCACTCGACTCACATTGTACCCACTCACACACACACACGCACGCATACACACACACACACACACACACACACACACACACACACACACACACACACACACACACACACACACACACACACACACACACACACACACACACACACACACACACACACACACACACACACACACACACACACACACACACACACACACACACACAGTACACTTTTACATACACATACAGACACACTGCACACACACACACACAGTGAGACGCACACAAAGCATCTTATGCACACACAAACACACACACTTTTCTCCAACCTTACATACAACAACACTCACTAACATTGCACAATATGACAAGGTCACGGGCAGGTCACGCCTGCTGTGCATGTAAAGAAGCAACCACTATGAGGTTGGAATGATACTGTGAAATTGGGAAATGTATGATTTTGCCCATTTTGTGTAAGAGCTGTTTGAAAAGGACGCCTGAAATTTCAGTCTGTTTTCGGTGAATGGAGTTTTGGCAGTAAATTAGTTAATAGACCAATAAGATAGAGTTCCAAACCTCTCTGCCAATTACAGCTAGTTTTCAGTTTCCCACCCTCACTCAGACCACTCCCAGACAGTCCAAGTAAAATTCTTGCTTGAGAAATTGCTATTTGATAGGAAGTTATTTTTGTTTAGTGTTGACCATTTTAGTTGAAAAGTACTTAATTGTTACCCAGAAATGATTTGATGTTTAGATAACAATGTCTGTATTGGACCTTTAAACTGTAGGTATGTGTGGGAGAAGGAGGGCTTGG